>NC_083642.1:2166504-2274004 GCF_963576545.1 Limanda limanda | reverse complement strand
GCTGAGACCTCTTCAAATGACGGCTTCCGCACAAGATGACTTTTGTATTCAGGATATTTCCAGGTAGTTGCAGGAAGTGGAAACAAGTCGATGATCAGATTCCTTCTCTTACTGTTTCCAATCACATCCTGTTTTTCAGTTAAACCGTTTTCAGAACGTCCACTGCAGAAAACACGGAGGATCTGTGGACTCCTCACCGGTCAGAGGAGGAGGAGGTGAGATCTCCTCGGTCCAATCAGAAGAAGAAGGAGCTGATTTTGCTTGTTTCACTCCGATGCTGCGGAGGCTGCATAACAGGCGGTTTGAGATAAATAAGCGTTTTTGTTTTTTTTTCCACTGTGAATCATGTCTCTTCATTGAATCCCAGAATAAAAATATAGAGCTGGAAATTAGCATAAGAGGTCTCCTTTAAAATTGTGTAAATCAGAGAAGAACGATAAGGTGAAGGAGGATTTGTTTTGTTTGCACAGATTTATATATGGTGCTGTTTTCTGACACATCTCTTACTCACACTGTTGGCTTGTCTTTAAACCTCCCTTTGGCGTTGCCAGACTAAGTTATGTGGATTGCCTGTGAAGATGTGATATCTTGGAAGCACTCAGACTGCCCCCAGAGAATTGGCCTGTAAACCATCATTAGCGAGCGGAGAAGTGTAAGTCTTTAAAACGTTAGATCCAGCTGACGTGCCATATAACCCCTTTTATTCCCAGTGACAAACCAAACCATCTAAAATCATGTATAATTATGGCGAGGTAAATCCAATTTACCCCCTTCTGAATGTACGGTTTTCTTAAATACATGAATTATAGATTCGGAAACACAAAGCAACTGCAGTATTTCACAAGGAATACGTCTGGATCTAGATCACAATTCCACTTGTGTTGTGCAAGAAGTGATTAATTGCTTTATTTGGGTGATTTTAGGATGTGATGGATGCGGCTGAATGCGGAGCCTGGTGGCAAAGCAGAGGGATTACCATGGGTCTGATCTCATGGACTCGGGAAGGGAAAAAGATGCCCTGACGTTTGATGCAGTCACGGCACGAGACAGAATTTCATATTTAGCTTTGACACCTTCGACGATCTGGGGAGAGGCAACCTTCACAACTTCCAAGCGCACATGAAACTTAGAGCGGTTGTGTTTTTAAAGGGAAGTCGCCGCATTCGGGCGAAAAATCAACATTTCAAAGTCTTGGCGGAGCCCTTGACTTCTGTGGCAGATCACAGACGAGAGGTGGATTGGCAAGACTCATTTACATTGTTCAGAAATCCGCTGCAGGTCCGGGGGTTTGAAAAGAAAAACACCCTCTGTAAGGCTTAGATTCAACCTTTCTGCCTCCTTCTCCTCAGAGGACGTAGTCTGGAGGCAAAAAAAATAAACAAGAGACGTGTGTGATGAAGGAAAAACAAGAGGAGGACAGTTCATGTTCATCTTTTTAAGAAAATGAACAATAGAGGAGGTAAGAGGAGAAGTTTGAGTGACTCCTCGTTCAAACCCCGATCCGCGGACCTGTCGGCTGATTAGTCCTCTTGATTACCATTTATAAGAAGCTCGGCGCTCTATTATTTGCATTCCTATTTAGCCGGGATTCTGCGGAGGGCACTCGGTGATTAAACTTGTCACGAGGCCTGATTGACAGGGTCAGATCTCCACATTCCGTTCTGCTGAAACGCAAAAAGGAAAAGAAAGAGAGAGCGAGAGAGAGAAAGTAAAATAGACACTGGATGTGTCAGCTTCCTTTTTCCTTCTCCTCCTCCTCCCTCCCTCCCTCCCTCCCTCCCTCCCTTCCCCTCTTACAATCTCGGTCAGGAATGTTTTAATTCCAGGGATAGATTCTGCCTGTCAGGCGCGGCTGGACGGCCTGGAGTTCAGACGATGAGATGTGATGGGTGTAAAACAATAAAAAAAAAAAAGGAGAAGAAGAAGAAGAAGGGGAGAGCGGGAGAACAAAGAGGAAAAGAGCTCACTTTATTGGACAGATTTAATTACACTGAATAGAGATTAAGGCAGGCAATCCACTGAGGTGTGAAATTAACCCTTGATTACTGATGAAGCCACGAAGTGTGTGTGTGTGTGGGGGGGGGGGGGGGAGGTGGTGGTAACAACAGTTAAAAAAAAGATTGACCACTCAGTGGAGGGGTAATTATTTCAGATATCAGTTAAGGGGAAGGAAATCTGGAGAGGTAACGTCGGCATGAATAAATGGGCGAGGAAAGGTAACTCCATTATTAACCAGGTCTGGAAACGCTAACAGAGGAAGACTTAACATGATCTGAAATCCAGCAGCTTGCTTGCATCAGAGATTACTAACCTTTCTGTTCGGCTGGTCTCTCTCCCTGAAGGGGAATGAGGGCACAGCCAGAAGAGGAAGAAGTAGAAGAAAAAAAAAAAAAACACAATTAAAAATGCAAGAAATGAGTTGATGCAATCTGCTCACGCTAAATGATGCTGCGGACTTATTTTTCCTGAAATCTCAAACGCAGTTGTAGTAGAAAATGAACTAAGCAAGGTTGAAAAAGTATTTTGTATTTGGAACAGTAAGTGTTTGAAGCCTTCTCAACAGACTTTTATGACTTGTATTTACATACGACAGATGATGGATGACTTGAGCTGTTTTCTGGTGGGAACTGTTCATGACGTCAATACAGTGAGACCTTTTGCGACTTAATTACCCATCAAAGGAAGGAGTGTATGTCTTCTTATCACCTTAGGAAACACATGTGAATCAGCTGTTGTGTTTAGATTCCTCTCCTTCCTCCACCTATGGGAACCTGTCTGGATTGGTTCAAAGAGACAGCCCTCAGCCCTCCTATATAAGACCCTTGTATTTGACTGTTCTTCATCTTCACTCTGAGACCCTTGTGGTTTCCCTGTGTTGATCCTTTCTGCAGAAAGCCCCTTATTAAATACACGTAGATAACTTTGTTGTTTCTAGCCTCTTGTATCTCCAGATTTCCATCACACAGTTTTTCTTTGAGGAGAGAAACGGACGGAGGATGTGAAACCGCAGCAGACGCACGAGAGGGAGGAACCTTTATATTTTTTTTGGTGGGGAAATAAATCCTGCGAGAAGCTTCGTGCTCGGTTCGTTTGACGTCTCGAGTCTTTTGGTTTGATTGAATATTTATTTATTTAAGCCTCGGAAGACACATTGAGGGATAAGACCCTCATTTTCAATGGTGCCGAGGGTACAATAAAAAAGTTGATACATTAAAAGTTAATACATTGAATAAATAGGAATGAAATAAATATGCATATATATATATATATATACACATTAATACAAGGTATAAAACAATTCGTCAATAAAATACTATGGCAAAGTCAACAAGCAGTTACAGTCATTGCAGGAGAAGTCAGCTGTACATGAGACCAGACTCGAAAACTCTGTCAATGAAACAAATGAGCGCAACTTTAAAGATTTTTGGACCTCATTCCAGATGTAGGGGGCTTTATAATAGAAAGCTGTCTTCCCCAAGTTGGTCTTAACACGAGGTACATACATTGAAAGCCAGCTCTGGGAGCGAGTATTGTGGGTATTAGAATTCCAGCTGATGAGAGAGGAGAGATATACTGGCATTAGCCCAATGATTGTTTTGTAAATATAAATCTTCCAATGATCATCCCTTTTTTCAGACAGGGCTGGCCAGCCAACCTTGTTATAGAGAGTACAGTGGTGTGTGCCATAGCGGTCTCCTGTGATAAAACGCAGAGCAGAATGGTAAACAGCAATTCACTGGACGATATAATTAACTTTACTCACCAAAACACAAAGTAAAAAACAGAAAATATACATAAAAATACTCTTATGAGGCCATTGTTTCCTGCACGGTGACATTTCCTCATCTTATCGCCACCGCACGTGATCAGCCCCTCGTCCAGGAGGGAAATGGGAAATCCGCTCAGACCCGACGCAGCCAAACGCACGGCGCCGCCCAGGCTAGCTGTTCGTATAATTAGCGGTAATTAATGAACAGAAAGCGAAGACTCGTTTGTATTTTAAATGATCTTAAATGATCCCATTAGCACTTGTCATAGTCCTGTACACCAAACAGCGTGAGTTCAATTAGATTTTTTTTTTGTCATATTAAAGTGCTTTCGAGATGCCACATTTGAAGTCTTCTCAGTTAGTCGTGCTTTCCCTCAAATTATCTGCAGGACGGTTTCCTCTCCGTGAGCGTTCAGGCCCTGATGTGCACGGGGAACTGCAGATATTCGTATTTCGTGGCCGTTTCTTCTCGCTCTCTCATTTCCGAACCAAAATGGCCAGACTCCTCCGCCTGCTGCCTTCCTCTTATCCCTAACTGTGCGTGCATGACAGCATGCATACAATAAAATATGTACCCTGTCTTGTACGTTTCATTTCCCCGGGTGCTGAACGGACAAGGGAGGAGGACGGGAGAGGAGGAATAAAGTGCCATAATGAATCTAAAAGGCATAATTCATTCTGATCAAACGCACTCAGGGATGAGTCATGCTCCGGCGAACCCTCCTGACCACCGATGGCTCTACAGCAGAGAGACCAGGACCGGGAGCCGGGATTGACGAGCGCACATAAATTCTAATTATTCCCAATGTATGCGATTCCTGCAAATGGCCGTCCTCACAGCGGTGGCCGCTGACGGCTTTCTCTAACAAACCTCCCCCCCCCCCCTCTCCTCCACCTCCTCCTCCTCCTCCTCTTCCCTCTCAAAATGTCCCCTTAGACTTTTTTATGAAGAGCTCTGGCTGTAAACCTGGGACAGGAGCCGTGGAGCAGGAGGAATGGAAGCAGCGGGTCGTGCAGCCGGAGGAGAAACACCCCGGCTCCCGCCCCGGTGCCGGGGAACAGAAAGGTTCCGTGATCAATTAATCCAGGCGGTAATTGGATGAGTGTGTATGTAATGCGGTAATGCCGTAATGAAAGTCATCCATTGTGCACGTTCCCTCCCTGGCCGGTGAACCATCCCCCTCATCATCCTCTGGATCTCAGGTGCTTAGCCATGCAAATCTGTCTGACAGCCCAGTACATCTCTGTCTGCCTAATTGGACAGTATAGAGTTGTTTATGGATATTGCAGACATTTAGGACTCAGTTGGGGGCTGCTCAAAAATCATTAGCGAACGGCCCCATGTTACTGGACTGTCAACTTCACTTCACCGACGTCAAAGCGCCGCGATAAAATAAAGAAAGAGTGTTTATCTCTGTCAACAAGGGGGGGGTGGGGGCCGGGGGGGAGGGGGAGGCTCTTTTTAAATGGAGCAGTAGAGTTGCTGAACATTCAAACACGTGACGAAGGGAGAGTGGATTCCAGCAGCTTGTTATATCGCCGTGTTGTGATGTGTAAGAGCGGTTAATTAGAAACACAAGCGGGTCCGTACGTTACCATCGGGTGAAAGGTGCGAGTTTCCATCGGCAACACTCTCATGATATCTGGTTTCACCGAGTTACACCCGCTGGTAATCAGTGGTTTAGTGGAGTGAAGACTTAAAGGTGGACAGATCGATTGTGTTCATATCAACGAGCGAGCAAAACATCCAGTTTGGTTTTAAAAAGAGATTCAGCCTCTTTAAAGTTAGGATATTGAACAATTCTTCATTAAAATGTCAACAACAACTTGACCTATGTGACATATTCTGGTGACTTGTGTTCTTACTTTATCCAAAATGTCCTTTAAATCGCTTTTAATATCCTCCCACTGTTTGTGTCGGTCACTCGTTAGAGATCGAGATTATTCTCTGATGTTTGCTGAGGAAAGTGGGCTTACTCTCGTCAGGTGGAAACAAATATGAATATGAATATTGAAGTATAAGCTCACAGCGAGGATGCTAGCATGCAGATGTTCAGGTGTAACCAGGTCAACTGGACAATTCGCATGCTAACGTTTGCTCACTGGCACTAAAATCTAATTAAAGCCGAGCGTGAGGAGACTTTGCTTCAGGGAAGTCATTTAGAATGTAATCCTCTCGGGACCTTGAATATGTGTTGTTGCATATTTCATAACAATCAGTTTTGATTCATCCTCTGACGACCACGCACGTCTACAAAGCGAGATAAACAATCCATGGAATATATATGTTGGGCCTAATTTCTGTCTGTAGAAAAGTAGCGACAAACTAATATTTCCATTTATGAAATAAGCAAACACATGAAAACCTTGCTCTCCCTTCGCCTCACTGGTTTCTCCTTCCACCGACATAGAAAGGTTAGGTACTGTACATCGGGCGGCGCTGCGCCCCCCCCCCCCGAGCTCCCACCGGCTCCCAGCGCGAGCCGCAGGTTTTTTCGGCTTATGAATGTTGAAATTGAAGGCACTCTGATCTGCATGGCTGCACACGGCGAGGCAGGGGAACGGGTCCGAGGGACGCCCGACTCCTACGGCTTCAAGAGGGACGAGTGCTCGCTGTACCGACGTGACCTCGAACACACCGCGGAACCGAAGAGGGGCCGGACGGGAAACAGCCGGACCCCCGGTAAACAGCGATGACCAACCATCGGCGTTATTTATTAACGTTCATTAGCTGGAAGTCATTTCAAAGACAAACCGACGACTAGCGGTTCTGGTTTTTTATTTCCCGTTATTCTTCATCGTCCGGATGCAAATGCGCGGGACGATTGATCCGAGCGACCACAGGAGAACTGGTGACAGCACAAGGGTGAATCCAGCTCACTGTAACTCTCTTTCTCCCCCCCCCCCACCACCACCACCTCATTCCGTCTCCCCCTCTTTCTCTCCCCCCAGCTTCCCTTCCATCTTTATAGCCGAGCCAATCAATGGCAAACCAGTGTCTATTGTCTGCTCTGTGCTCAGGTCCCCTGCACCCCCCCCATTACAGAAATGCTTCTTCCCATCAGTGCCTTTACTTATCACTTCCCGGGTGACATTGAACTTCCCATGCCCCGGCCGCCGAGACACATCTCTGAACTCACACAATTACTCTTCATCCCCCACTAACAATTTAGTAATGAAGTATTGATTTCCAGATTCCACTCTTATGGATGATATTAGATTTTGTTTGATAAACTGTGCCGGGGCCCTCTAATCTGCACTGTCCCTTTTTTCCCACTGTCTGTAAAACAAAGTGCCACTGGAGAGATAATGACCAGAGAACATCGATGAACTCATTTCATCAATTTGTAACACTTGACAATGAAAAAGGGCAGACATTCCTCAAGCTGCAATGTCAAAGTTTATTGCTCTGGGTACAGTCTTATTGGAAGCCCGACATCTTGAGCTGCGTTCAGCACTAATTTATGGGCCCCAATGTGCCAGTTACTTCTAAAGGAAATGTTTGGATACTGGGAGGATATTAGTGTTGCACCTGGGTTGTCTGATTCCCGCGGCCACCGGGGATTCACGTGTCACGTTAGAAAATACCGACCGAGCCGAGCAGAGCCGGCGACTGTGGCTGAGATGATGTGTGAGGTGAGAAAAAATGCTGTCGGACATAAATCATACCGAGATGTTGCACGTGAATCACATCGGCAAGAATCCGTCCAGTTCTTCTTTCTTAATCTGTTTTCTTAGATTATTAAATCCACCATTAAAAGTAAAGATGAGGAGTTATAATCAGTTGATTTGTGTCTCGTCCCCCAAAAGATCTCACATTAGAAATGAGTGAAAACATCTCTGTTGAATTGGAAGCAAATGATGGTGTTAACCCTTCAGCTGAGATAAATGAGATAACCAGTCAAACCAGTTGATCAGGTTAAACTCTCCTAAAGCCGTTTTGATTAAAGCTACGTCCACACAACCACGTTTTTCTATTTGACGAAGCACCAACTCTGCAACAGATTCATCCAACTCCACCTGATTCTGTCCCTGGGAGATTTATCTCAAAGCTGATTGGTTTTCTTGCTCAAGTTAAAATATTTAAACTCAAACGAGTGAAGAGAAAGATGCGAATATCGTGTCAATGTGCATCTTTGCATTGACTTTGAATGTTTGGTGAAAAAATTATCTTATGTCGGGGTTTTTTTATCAAATACCTGTAAAACTAGAATATATCTCCAATAGTCCTGTTTAATCAAATCCAGCAAATTAAGATATCTTCCCTTAATTTGCCCGATTTCTTTATTCAAAATCCATGAATTCTTCTCTGGTGAAAATGGTTTTCATCTCAGACTGTGTAAAAGAAAGAGAGGAAGTCTTTCTGGGTTTGTCCCTCCAACCAGATCCTTCCAACTAGTTTCATATTCACATAACTTCCTTGGTGGAGGTATTAATTGACACATAAGCCTTAGCTGCACCTTGTTTTTGGCACAAATTAGCAAATGTCGTTACCCATCCTGTCCCTGGGAGATTTATTCTCAAAGCTTATTTTCTCACTGAAGTTTAAATATTTAAACTCAAACAAGGGAAGAGAAAGATGCGAATATTGTGTCAATGTCCGTCTTTGCATTGATTTTGAATGTTTGGTGAAATAATAATCTTATGTGGGGTTTTTTTTTTTATAATACCTGTAAAACTAGAATATATCTCCAATAGTCCTGTTAAGTGAAATCCGGCAAATTAAGATATCTTCCCTTAATTTGCTGGATTTCTTTATATCCATATTTATATCCAAAAATCCATGAATTCTTCTCTGGTGAAAATGGTTTTCATCTCAGACCATGTAAAAGAAACTGAGGAAGTCTTTCTGGGTTTGTCCCTCCAACCAGATCCTTCCAACTAGTTTCATATTCACATAACTTCCTTGGTGGAGGTATTAATTGACACATAAGCCTTAGCTGCACCTTGTTTTTGGCACAAATTAGCAAATGTCGTTACCCATCCTGTCCCTGGGAGATTTATTCTCAAAGCTTGTTTTCTCACTGAAGTTTAAATATTTAAACTCAAACAAGGGAAGAGAAAGACACGAATATCCTGTCAATGTGTGTCTTTGCATTGACTTTGAATGTTTGGTGTTTTTTTTATCAAATACCTGTAAAACTAGAATATATCTCCAATAGTCCTGTTAAGTCAAATCCTGCAAATTAAGATATATTCCCTTAATTTGCTGGATTTCTTTATTCAAAATCCATGAATTCAATTATTCAATTATTCAATAAAAAATTGGTTTTCATCTCAGACCATGTAAAAGAAAGTGAGGTCTCACACCAGATCCTTCCAACTAGTTTCATATTCACAACAAACCAACAGGGTTAAGAACATAACTTTCTTGGTGGAGGTATTAATTCCCATCAGCCTTAGCTGCACTTTATTTTGCAGTTTGTCTCTAATTAGCAAGTGTCGTTAACCATCTAGCATCCCACCAGCTGCAGATTAGCATGTTAGCCTGGACGTGCTGCATGTCGGGGGTGCAGCCTCCTTCAGACCATCAGGCCTCCGCTGCCTTTATGAAACCGATTAATCCTGCTTCAGTTTATTAGTCTCATTCAAGACGGGCTCTTCCCAGGAAGTCCTGCCGAGGCACCTTTATGAAACATCTGCCCCTCTGGTCCTCCACGACACCAGATTACTCTTTGTTGTTCAATAAAAGTCTCGGTAACACTTTCACCTCCTCACAGCTCGGAACCACGAGATTACACACGAGAACCTTCGCCCGTGTTCGGATGATCGATGCAGAAAAACTGCTCGATCGTTGCCCTGAGATTTTGTTTACGTCTCTGAACAAAATCCCTTTTAAATGCACATATATGCTGCATCCTTTTTCTCTTAACTACTGTGTTCCTGCTGCGCGGACGATTTATCTGCTGCAAAGTCAAATTATTTATTTCCCCTCATTCATCCTGTTAGAGTGAGGGACCTGAGGAACAACAGCCAATTTAGATTGAAAATCCCAGTTCAGCTCGGGGTAATCTGATTTCTCTGCTCCCCAGAAATCTACATGTATAGTGCTTATCAACTGGGTTACTGGCAGGTAGGAGGAATAACCCAATTTGAGGTTACTTGTTTCTCTGTGTGTAGTATTCAGTGTCACATTGCATTAGAAGAGGAGGGCTATTGCTTTGTGGAATTGATGCGTAACTTCCTCGCTCCTCCTCTCCCAGATGGAGCCGCTCGTTCATTCCCATGGTTTTAACATCGCACAACCACATGGAATAACAAAATAATCCAATGTAAATGCACTGCAATCAGATAATGGCTTTAATGGATGCCTTTAAAGAAAAGGAAAAACCGGCCCCGAGTACATCACCACTTCTTACTTTTTACATTTCTCTGATCCGGAGGCAGCGGGCGTTCTGTCTTCTTCCTCTCGACCGAGCGCCAGTGACAGGTTGGAGATGGGTTTACTGGGACCAGGAGGCCACCTCCTCTATGTGCTGCCACAATAACAGGGGCTGCTCCCACCCCTCCCACCCCTCCCACCCGCCCCATTTGCAGATATTAAACAGGGTCGAGTACGGGCTGTGGTAACGGATGACCACCATCCCCACCGCCCTAATCACCACAGAGGTCAATCCCCCCTCCACCGGGGGCCGGCGCTGCCTTCAAGGTGATTATTGATAAAGGATGACACGCCAATGGAGTCGCAGGAGGAATTATACTCAGGGGCCAATCACGCAGATACTCCAGAGAGGGGGGGGGACTCGCTTAATGTATAAATACTGTGGCGGGACACGACTCTCGTACCTACTGAGTGACTATAAAAGAAACGGAGTGGAAACCATCAGGGAAGCACGGAGCCATGTCAGGTGCTTTTAGACACAGAGCTCCTAATATCGTTCAAAGGAAACAATCATCTTTCCTGATGATCCAAAGTGTCCTGTAGCAGCCAAGGTCAAACACACACACACACACACACACACACACACACACACACACACACACACACACACACACACACACACACACACACACAGTAAATGCATCATGTGTTCAACTGTGCATTGTGTCTCTTATTTGACCCTTTTCATCTACTACAGGGTTCCGTGTGATTTCAAGGTGTCGGTAGATGCTTCAATTGTGTGTCACACACAAGTGGTGTATAGATAAGAAACACATAAAACATATAAACTAACACATATTAATAATATAGGAACATACAATAACATATAATACAGACAGTTCCTTCTTAACTTGCAACTTGTACAACTCATCATTGTAATGATATAATAAAATGTTTAGGTTTATATTGTTTCTTTATTTTAATTGGTGTATAAACACACAAACACACACATGCAATACAGTCAACACAATAGGATACAGCATTGTGAGTTTAAGAGAATATAGATAAAGCAGAAATCAACTTTATTCAAATCTCACTGGTGTAGAATTTGAATCGCAAATTAATGTTTGTGTATTTCAATATTAAGTGTTGATAAATAAAAGCATAATTTGATTTGTCAGTTGATTAATATCCGATAGCACAGCACGCATAGCAAAATTCAAAAATTGTAGATGGTTTGCAAATATATAAGCATTTAACAGAAATATTAAAACCTACTGCAAAGTTATTATATACTTTATTAAATGGTTGTTCATTTTTCAATTTAAAAAAACTACTTTACTGTGAGTTCCCATTTTCAGAGGAATAAATGTCCAACAATGTTTGATATCATTTATGTCTGTAACACTGAACATATATTATTCTATATATTGTTTTGTAGTATTAATCATAATCACTGTGGAGCATTTATAATTATATTCATATCAGAGATGAATGCTTCACGATCACTTTAGAGTTGTAAACATTTCAGATTTGCTTTCAATGCATCGTCCTGCAGATCAGATCCTGTGTAAAGTCTCAGAAACTCTGATAATTGGAGATAAATTTTCTGTTTGACAAGATCAAAGCTGCAAAAAAAAAACACAAATTTCCTTGGCGTCATTGTTCGACATATTTACTGCCCTGTAGCTTGTTGATGGGGGGGTGGTGGGTGGGACCCGTTGCTTAGGAGGTAGCATGTCCTACCAATCACTCTCCTCTTCTAAAGGGGGCTCCAATGGCACCTGAGGGGGAATCTCATGGCTGTCATCCCAGAAAGGCTGCGGCACTGATGCCTGCTCACCATCTGCTCCCCATATGAGCAGAAACAGGCAATTGTCTCCGAGCCGGCGCCTCCATCACTCTGTCACTGATCTAATACACTTTAACTCCGGCTTTCGGGCTGTGGACGACATTTGGGTGGAGGCGGCGAGGTCCCCTGTATTTGCTTTTGCTGCAGATAACAGTAAGTGTGTGTGTGTGTGTGTGTGTGTGCGTCAGTGGAGGTCGAGTGTGCATTTGAAATGTGTATCACAGCCCCGGCTCAGCACGGACTTGACATCAGACGCAGGAAGAGGCAGAACAGTGGGACCCTGTCAGTGTTACACTTCCTGTAAATAACCCCTCCACGCCTTTGGTTTTATCATCCCCTGCAAATGATCCCCGGCCCCTCCAGAGTCCACGAGAAATAGCATTATTTTATGGCACGGAGAAGAAGAAGAAGAAGAAGAAGAAAATAAGAGAGGAGATAAAAAAAAAAAAAAAGAGGAGCCGGGGAGAGAAAAAGGGAGATGGGGCTAAAAAAAAAGGTCCTTCAGGGAACATGGTGTAAATGAAGTTCCAGGAATGACACAGGCGAGCAATGAGGCGTGGATGGAAAATATACGCTGCACATCATCGGATAGAGATGCCGGTGGAAATGGCTTCATTGAAGTGTCAGCCCTCATCCATCAATCAATCATCCGCGAGAAACAATAACACTGCGGCGATGGGGCAGCTTTTATGGGGCTTACTCATGGGTATCAGAAACAGCACTTAAGTGTGGTTCTGACACTGGGAGAGAGAAACAGAGGTGAGGTGAGGCGCTCGGCTTATTCCACATGCAGGTGCAGAGCAGAGAGGGAGGGGCTAAGTATACAGTGCCTCCCCCCCCCTCACCCCCCCCTCAACCCGGGGCAGCAGAGGAGTTTTTAAAAGCAACTTCTGTGTATCTGCTTCTGCTGATGTTGATATTTTGGATTTACTGTAGGTTGATTTTTTATATTTATTCAAATTGAAACAACACAAGTTTCCTCTTTACATCGCAGATGATGCAACGCTCGACCGTGATCGTCGCTCTCGGAATATCTGGCGACTCCTTTGCTCACTCGACTTGAAAATGAAACGAATTGCGTGCCCCAATATTTTCACGTAACATGGAAACAAAGCTGCCATCACCTCAGCCGACGTGTTGTCCTTCCTCAGACAACTTTTTTTTTTTTTTTACACATCTTTTTATTGTTTTTTTCGTTCACATACAGCAATAAATCAAACATACAGTGTATACAAAAATTCTTAGAGGTAGAAAATTGCGGTAGGATGTCTTACACGATGTATGATGATAACAACAATGTGCTTAAACTGAGCCAGAACGGCTTCTATGAACCACAGTTAACCCTTGACCCTTCCCACCCACCGACAAGAAAAAAGTAAAATAATTGCATAATTAAACCATTACATACTTTACATTACATAAAAAATAAATAAACATAAAATAAAATAAAATAAAATAAAAAAATAAAATAAAATTTATCAGACAACATTTTATTCGAAGTTTGAAAATAGGCTAGTTGTTGTAGCCAAGATGGCTGCCGTTGAGAGCGTAGACCGAACGTAAAGATAGACGATGCAGCTCGTCTTCCTCCCAATATCCAGAAATGAAGCCAAAATATTCTACCAATTGTGTAGCAGTAACGTTTCATCCCAAATTTCTAATTACGACCAAACTTAATAACAACAAAATCATGAGAACAAGCTAAAATGACAGAAACTATCTCTCAGAAAGTTATATTTGATGTGCACTTTGATTTTGTTGTTTGATCCAATCCTCTGACATGGAGGACTCGTAGTTAAAGGCCTATATTGCAGCCAGCCACCAGGGGGCGATCAAGACGACGGCTTCACTGAAGGGCAGCCGTGATGTCGTCCATCTTTATTTACAGCCTGTGGTAACGGTTTGGAAGTTCAACATTTCATAATCCTTGTCCTGAAGGTATACTTACGGCTCATTTCGAAGCTTCGCTGCAGCCTCGAACCAGTTAAACCAGTTATTACACATCGTCCAGCTGCCAACGTGCGTCTCATCGTGGGAACTGGGTGTGTTCCTCTGTAATTTCTGAGATAATGTACGTTGTGATTTGGTGCTATACAAATAAAACTGAATTGAATGGTGTCTACTCTTTATTTCAATGTCACTTTAGATCTCTCCTCTAAAAAGTACCTTTAAAAATCCTCTAGATCAGTAAACAAGTGGTGGATTCACTGAGAGTAAAACATATGCTGAGATATCACCTAATGGTCTGTATTTAAAATACATTTAACGTTTTAAGAAAGGATTTTAAAGCAGTACCAGATGAAGTGAGTCTAGTCTCAGCAGGTTGGTGGGCCTGTGATCCTCTGGTCACCATGAGGCTCTGGGAACCAGCAGAGAAAAACCATCAGCTGATCCCAGTCTCAAAGGGAGTCAGTAGATCCTTCACACACAGAGGTGGTGCTAAGTAAGAAGAGACATCAATACGGTTTTTGAATCAATGTGGAAATTAAGTGGAGGCCAGAATGGTAATTGTTCAATTTTCGAGAACCTGTAATAATCCTATAGAAGCATTTTGGTAATGCCTGTATAGAGGGAATTATAGAAATCTAGATATAATAGAATCTACTCTAGGAATCTACTAGAAACTATATACTAGATATTTGTTTTTAAGGAAAGAGTTTTCAATGCATCACTAAATTAAAAACATTTTGCACCTCACAAACTAGTCGTGCTGCGAAATGGAGTATAACGGCCGTATGTGTATATATATATAATCAGCAAAATGCTAAATGGTACAACAGTCGCTTCCGCCGTACGTGAGCCTTTTGATTTCCCCAAACCAAGTCTCTTGACGGCTTCTCGGCAACATGAAACATGACACGTCATCCATTATTCTGTACATGTGCCTTGCTATCTCAGCCCGCTCCATATGGCCCCTGTTGTCTCCAGACACCCAAATCCCTTTCCTCGGGCCAGGGGCTGTTTTTGTGGGAACCATTACATCGCTCCTCTCCCTCAGAGGACCGGGGTGACGATGATGAGCCATCACAGCCCGAGCAGACTTTCTGCCTCAAATTGTGACGGGATCCTCCACAATTGACCACGTCCGCTTTGTTTGGCCCAATTGCTAATTCATGCAAGTTGACATTCTGGAGGCGACAATTATGAGTGATGAAAGGACTGAGGACACGAGGAGGGAGCACTTCAGGGGAAGGAGGAAGCATCAAGACGAGTTTATCCTGAATAAATCCACAGCAGAAGCTCTTCTGAAAACCAAAACCTCATGAAACAGGTGAACGGATTTGAGTCCAAGTATGAAATGTTATTTGTGTATTAAATTGTGCACTAAAGTGTCTCCTGTGAATCCTTATCAAAATGAAAACTAATGTGATGAAAGACACTTGATAAGGAGCCTCGGGTGTTTTGTGCAAAAGCGATTTCGGATAAAAACAAATCCCACGTGAATTCTTATGAAACTGGGCACAGTTGGAAATAAGGCGAATTAGGGAAAAGAAAAAATAGAAGTTTTAGGATTGATAAGAAATCTGTTTTCTCAACTTGCAAACTTCTAAATCTATAACTTCACCTTGATGATGTTATTGGATTAATCTAAGGTTATTTCCAGACGTGACGGCCCAGAGATGATGTGGATTCTTACAGCGAGAGGACGAGTCTGCAAAGAATAAAAAAACATAAAGGTACAAAAAGAAATGCACAAATTAGATGAGAGAGAAAAAGAAAAACACAGAACACGAAGTGAACATTGGGAGAATTCAGAGCGAATCTTCGTCGGGAGCTTTCTGACGTGAAGCCTCCTGGACTCGGCGATCGGGGGGGAACGGGACGCACGTCATAAGCTGTTGTCGACTTGCGTTCTCTGCCACGCGTTTGCACTAAGTTTGCCACAGAGTGGGGGGAATGTGAGGGTGATGCTAAGTGAAATGCTCATTTTGCGTTTGTGATTACCAAGGCCCATGGGCGATATGCACTAATGTGAGCTAATGCAATAGATTACACAGCGCTGGCCCAGGGGAACAGACAGCAAGCAGATGTGGGCTCCTCCGAAACGGGAGGAGGGACGGGGAGGAAGAGAGGATCTAACTTTATCGTCTTCAATGTGCTGAAGATTGTCCGTTGCAGTTTGTTGTTTACAGAATGCTTCGGCCGTGATAGGCTGCGTCAGACTTTCTCCTTTTATAGAAACGAGGGGAGTCAGCTGCTGAGGTGGAAGCTTTTACCAAACTTCTCCGAGGAGCCTTTGTTATTTCAGTTTCAGGTCCACGAGCTCGCTGAGTCACCCGAGCTGTTTGAAACTTTCAGCCATGATGATGAGGATGAAGATGATGTCACAGCAGGTCAGCACCTGAGTGACATCATGGATCAGGGTCTGGTCAGCAGACTCTTCACTGAGCTGAAGATCAGCAGCGATTTTAACACATTGTGCCACGAGAAATGTCTATTTTTAAATTTGTGTAATTGATAGAAATCTGGTTTATTTCTCACTTGAGCTTCATTATTCTGATTTCACCCTGGACACGTGTAGTTCTGATGAAGCTTCACTGCAGCACATTGAAGTTCTGCTCCTCACACTGAACTAGTGAGGCTGGGATCTAGAGTTTGTAAATGCTGCCATCTAGTGGCCGACCTGAGTCATCAGTGGGGACAGGGAATATAAATATATATATGAATATAGAGCTTTGTATCGTGTTAATTCAAGTTTTTACTAATGATGAAATCTCAGTTATTAAAACATTGTTTTTGTGAAAAGAAGTTTCTTTCATTCATGTTTTAATAAAGTAACTTTGACGAGATAAGACTTGTAAAGAGCATCAATCTGCAACAATCTCATTGTACTGATGATAAAGCTGAAGTCTTGAATAGGAGACGTTATAAAAAAAAACATTGTAATCCTTTAAACCTAAATCGTCTTAACAGTTTCCTCAGATTGAAACTATTTTTATTTAGCAAGTGTTTTTATAGCTTATTTGGTGTAAATCTGAACTCAGTACATCAGGAAATATTCAGTGCTCAGTAAATGTTGGTTTCATGCACCAAGTGCTTGTGATGTATGATTAAAAAGTCCTTTAAGTTTGTGTAGAATAATGTCACTGCTTTTAAAATGCGCTTTTTAATTTCCATAATTTGTTTAAGCCACAGATTCCAGTGTTCTTCTCTGTATCTATTGTTTGCTGTTGTTATTAGTGTTATTTGTCCCTGTGTATCCAAAACGTATTTATTTCATTGCTTCACATCTTGATCAGGACTCACAGGCTTAAGAGACAATTAAATCTAACAAGGACGTTCTGTTTTTAGTATGAAAAGAGAATGATTCCCTTGAAACCTGGTGGAAGGATTTGGTTTTGGGTCAAGAGGTCAATTTGCTGCATATCCAGATCAGGGAGCGGATCCAGGAATTGTTTTCACTTTCTTTAACATTGAGAGTTAGAACATTTCCGTTGGTTTCTCAAGAGAATAATTCATGGATCTTTATGGGGGGAAAACAAATCTGTCATGTTAAGGGAACTGATATTTAAGAGTGTGAGCCATTTAGTGCAGATCCAAATAAAAATGTGGATCTGGTGAAGTTAAATGTGGTTTTAATACGTTGACTTTTGGACAATTCCAGTGTCTCAATATGACCTTCAGGTTAAAACATAGAATAAATAAATGAAATAAAAATAAAACACAAAGGGGAACATCACACAAAAAGAAAATCTGTGTGCACTAACTCATTGTGTGCAGGTAAATAACACATAAAACCAACGAGCTCCTCGCATGTCACTTTATTATTGAAAAGGTGTCATACAAATCTCAAACAATATTTTAATTTTTATATAAGTACACATGTAATGTGGATACCAAAACAAAAAAACAAATAACTTAACCTAAGCCTTTCAATGTGGCAAAAATACTAAATTACAAAACAGAGAATAACCTGAGACTTTTTTTTGTTCACAGTGTTCACATCGAGCCAGCGGCACTGGTTTTGTGTTTTTACCCCAAAATCCACCGGGTCCCACAACCTCACTGTCCAGACACCGAGGAGAACCCAGCACGACTCTTTAACACACAAACAGAAATCCACGAGGTCTGGTTCATTCAGCATCTCATAGACTTGAGGCCAAAGCAGCTGAGAGACATTTGCCATTTCACAAAAAAAAAGGGGATAAACAATAACCTCGATATCGGTTCTGTGTTTTCAAACCGGGCTCATGAATATCAAGAATATGAAAGAAGCACAGTTTAATGGTTTGTGCCGTTGGGTTCGAGACGGCCTCAGCAGGAGCGGCTCTCTGTCCCCCGGACCAGCTCGACAAAAACTGTGACGGACGACAAACTCGTGTCCGTCGGGTCGAACGAGCTTCGGCTGAGGCGAGCGAGAAACAGCAGCTTAACAAGAACAACAGTGTGGAGAGCACAATGTGAGGTAGACCACTCCAGCGAACACAGGAGGACTCGTTACTCCGGCCTGTTTGTAAAACCACTGGGCCGGAGCCATCAAGTTATTGGACAGAACGTCCGTCCCCCTCCCCCCCCCCCACCAGTGCTTTGGGAAAGGAAACAGAAAACAGGAGAGTGCTTCATCACCGCTTGGACGTCGACAGTTTGCAAACTGAGCAGCAAGTCTTCACACAAATCTTTCTTCTTAGGTTTTCACTTCATACAAGTTCATGTACCGATATACTGACGTCGTCCCACATCTTACTGTCATGTCATAGACACTTACAGGTACCTGGACTTTAGTGTGGGTCACAAACAACAGTTCAGAGGTTCAGAGAAAGAAACTACCCCAGTGCACACCAGTGGAAGAAGAACTTTAAAGAGAGATACTCTGCACTTTTTCATTCAAAAAGTACAACAAAAAAACAGGAGGTACACTAAACGCCTGAGCCCTGAAATGTCAACACAACGTAAATGTTCTGCTATTGAAAGAAATATTAAATTAGAGGAGCCACTTTCCGACCACAGGCGTCTCTTCTTTTAAATCTGTACATTGAAAACATTCTCTCCAAAAATAAGGTAGCAGCACAGTTCAATCTAAAGAGAGAGGGAAACAATCTGTTGCTTTCAATCATCACTTGATTCATTCACCAGGTTTGAACTTTTCAAAGATTCCCCACAAAAAAACACCGAGCCCCACTGTGTGCATTCCGATAGATTCTTCTTCGACCCGTTACCTCGGTGCCACTTTAGCTACTTTTGTCCGAAGCGCCGTAGCGTTGCTGAGGGAACGGGCCGGAGGGGTCTCTCCTCTGCAGGATGGGCAGGGTGGGCAAGTGTTGGTACAGAACCGTTCTGCCGCCTGGGAAAGAAAACACGTTCAGTTAATTCCACAACCTGCGAGAATCACCCGTTAAAAAATAAACTGTGGCTTCCAGAAGGAGATCTCAGACTCCTGGATCTCCCCTGAAGCTGCTGAACTAATACATATCAGGCATCGGATGGTGGTGGACCAGGACCGAGGCGGCTGATGATGATGGATCCTAACAGTGGACAAGGACTGTGGACTATAGTGGATCAGGTCTTGATGCTGGATCATGATCTTGCTGCTGACCAGAGACTATGATTGCTTCTAAGATTTCTTCTTCTTCTTCTTCTTCTTCTTCTTCTTCTTCTTCTTCTTCTTCTTCTTCTTCTTCTTCTTCTTCTTCTTCTTCTTCTTCTTCTTCTTCTTCTTCTTCTTCTTCTTCTTCTTCTTCTTCTTCTTCTTCTTCTTCTTCTTCTTCTTCTTCTTCTTCTTCTTCTTCTTCTTCTTCTTCTTCTTCTTCTTCTTCTTCTTCTTCTTCTTCTTCTTCTTCTTCTTCTTCTTCTTCTTCTTCTTCTTCTTCTTCTTCTTCTTCTTCTTCTTCTTCTTCTTCTTCTTCTTCTTCTTCTTCTTCTTCTTCTTCTTCTTCTTCTTCTTCTTCTTCTTCTTCTTCTTCTTCTTCTTCTTCTTCTTCTTCTTCTTCTTCTTCTTCTTCTTCTTCTTCTTCTTCTTCTTCTTCTTCTTCTTCTTCTTCTTCTTCTTCTTCTTCTTCTTCTTCTTCTTCTTCTTCTTCTTCTTCTTCTTCTTCCCGACTGCAGTTGGCCTTATCAATAAGGCCCGGGACCCCCACCTGACTTGGACTTTTATTCCACCCCCACACCTCTAGGATGTGTTTAATTAACACATTATATCATATATTATATTATACTGCATCACATTGCATATTGCAATCTGACACTGTTCACTGTTTTGCATTTAGTCACTTTTTTACTTCACTTTTTATACCATTTATCTTTTATATATTTTATTCAGAAATGTTTACGTCAAAATAAATGTTACTTTGTATAAATATCAGAAGTAAACAGTGAGTAAATATATACTGGTTTCCTATTTTTTATTGCTCTCCTATGCATGTTGTATTTATTGCATTTTTATGTTTCTATGTTCATTGTTTGCACCATTAACCAGAGCAAATTCCTTGTATGTGTAAACGTACTTGGCAATAAAATACTTCTGATTCTGATTCAGCAGGACTGCTTGACATATAGTATTGAAGTTATCCTTCAAAATGTTTCCCCTCATCATTGCTGCTAAAACCGTTATCCTGATGTTTTCCTACACTTGACTTCTGTGTCACTTGTGTCCGTCCTGGGAGACGGATCCTCACATGTGTCTCTCTGAGGTTTCTACATATCTTCACCTGTTAAAAGTGTTTTTAGTAGTTTGTCCTGACTCTTGCTGAGGGTTAAGGACAGAGGATGTCACACCATGTTAAAGCCCTATGAGACAAACTGTGATTTGTGAATATGGGCTATACAAATAAAACTTGATTGATTGATTGATTGACATACCTGCCCTCTGGTTGGTCAGGCCCGCGTGGTTGGGGTTAGCGGCCGAGCTGTGGTAGAGGGAGGCCAGGTCGCTGGGCGTGTAGGGGCGGAGCAGGTTCATCCACTCGGCGTCCAAAGCTCCTCCCATGGCCGACGCCGTGTTCTTCACGTGACCCAGCGTCTCAGGAGCCGTGGGCGGAGCCATGGTTCTCACACCTCGCCCTGAGATGATCACTCTGCTGGATCCGTCCCCGCCGAGCGGCGCTCTGAAGCCCGGCTTCTCCCCGGCGTCCGCCTCCCGGCCGCTGGGAACCGAGAACTTCAGTCTCTTGCTGGAAGATTCGCCAAAATCCATCTGGGGGAGGCTCCCGAATCGGCTGGAGAGACACAGCCGGGCGGCCTCCGAGTGCCAGATGGCATCGCTCCGCACCGGGTAGCTCCTCTCGCCGATGCCCACTCGGTCGGGGGGGCCCGGTCGCTCCATCACGTACTTGCCACCCGTGGTGGGTTTCCTCATGTGCTCGGGGAACCTGGGGGTCTCCTGGCTGGGGTGCGGGTAACGCTGAGTCTCCGGGACCACGCTGCTGAGGGGAGGGGGGACGACCGGGGAGCGCTTCACAGCTGGAGGCGGGTTCACAGGCGGCGTCTTCTCCTGCGGTTTCGCGGGTTGGGGCGGGGGGGATTTGGTTCGACGGGGGTGGCGCCTGTCGATCGCGGGAAGCGGGGCGACATCTTTGCCGTCGAGCGCGGGGGGGCAGCCCGTGTAACGCTTCTGTTTCACGCTGCCTCCACACCCGCCCTTCTTGGCGCTGTCCGACTTGTCCTTGTGACTCAGCCGCTTGTGCATAATCAGAACCTCGGGGTACATGGTTCTGTACGCACAGAAGGAACAGGTGATTGGAGTTAATGCGTTCCGGGGTTCTACACCGACAGGGATGGAGAGAGTCGCTCTCAGGCACAGATTTAACGGGGCCTCAGAGTTTTCCTCTTTTATATCTTCCCTCTCCGTCTTCATGTTGACGGGTAGAGAGCACCTCACCAGCACGTCTTCCGTCGGCGAGCGAGAAGACTTTGCGATCGCTTTCTCGTACTCGGCGTTCAGCTGAGCGAGGGGTTTGCCCAGTTTGCTGACTACGCCGTCGTATTTGTCGTCCGGTGTTGCCGCGGCGCTGGGAACCCAGAGTTTGGATCGACTCTCGCCGTCGTTCCCGTCGGAGGGAGACGGCGCCGAGGGCACGTGTCTGCTGGCGAGCTCCGCGTCAGGTTTGTTCTTGTGGCGACGCTCCAGGTGATATTTCAGCGACGTCTTCTGGGCTGCGGCGTAGTCACAGTAAACACACTTGAATGGTTTCTCACCTGAAACAAAGAGAAGTGAATCACAGAATTAGAAACACTGGACACAATAAATCAAGTCTCATATTTAGGGGTGTCACGATACCAAAAATTCAGTAGTCGGTGCCAATACCAGTAAAATAACACGATTCTCGATGCCAATTTCGATACCACGGTAAAAAAAAAGTGCATTATTTGGATGTTGTTAATGTCATATACGGTAATTCAATGTGCTTGCGCTGCGCATATGCTGAGGGTTATACGGTAGTTGCGGTCGCATGTGAGTGACGCTTTGTTGTGAGACACGTTATGCATTAAATGATACATCTGCCTCACGCCGGGTTTACACCGGACGCTGAAGCGACGCCAAAGCGACTCGTAAGCGCAGCACCAAGCCTTAAATAACAGCTGGCTCCCATCCCCTCCCACTTCCGGTGTAAACAACCATGTGCCGGCGCGCTAAGGATTAGCGCGGAGCGGCGGCGTTGCTTCCGTGTCCGGTGTAAACCCGGCGTCAAACGCAAAATACTTCCATACACGACTCTTTGTGCCTTTTTAATAAACAAGTCGAGGTGGGGCGAACGCTGCAGCCGCAGTTGCCGTCTTGGTTTTCAGAATGTAAACGTCGACTGGCGCAGCACCGATGCTAATGCTAAGTTGCTAACAGCTGCTGGCATCGAAGCTGACGGTGCCTACGGTACTTCAAAAACTTGGGCATCGGCATCGTTTTGTTATGTTAGTATAGAAAGGTATCGTAGGTATCGGTTCTCGTGACATCCCTACTCATATTCATATTAAAGCCGGATGTGTGTGTGTACCTGTGTGAGTCCTGAGGTGAACTGTGAGGTAATAGCTGGATCGGAATGACTTGCCGCAGTAACTGCACTCTTTAGATTTGACCTTTGATCGATCGAACCCGTCTTCACCTTTGAAAACAGACAAACACACAAAATGACTCCACAGAATAATAAACACAAATCACAGATGTGTTACCGTCCTTCATCAGCAGAGGGAGCCCTTGGAACCAGAGCTTTTCTGCATGAAACAATTCACCATCAAAGAAATGTGTGTGTGTGTGTGTGTGTGTGTGAATTGATCCTAAAGTTTACCTGTTAATGCAGCTTCCTCCACGCCCTCCTCGGACCCCTCCTCCACGTGGTCCAGGGAGCCCCCCCTGGACAGCTTCCCCTCCAGGGAGGAGGTGGGGCTCTCCTCGCCACCGCGCTCTCGCTTGTGCACCCTGGAGTGAAGAACCAACTGGTGGTACGTCCTGAAGGTTCTCCGACATTCCTCACAAGTGGTCGGCCTCTCTTTGTCCTTATCTTTTTGCATGAGAGACCTCCGGCGTGGCGCTTGGCTCTCCGCTGCACTCTGAGGCCGCGCCTCCTTCGCAGCCTTGTCTCCTTGGCCTTCAGACCAGATACTATTCAACTCCTCCTTATCGGAGTTGCAGTCCTCGTTGTCCGTGCTGGCTTCCTGGCCGATGTCTTTGGTATTATTCGGACCCGCTGCTATCTTGCCCTTTGTAGCCAGCTGCCAGGCCTGGTAGGTGTTGAAGGGATCCAGCTGGGGAATCCATTTTGATGATCTCTCGTTTCGCAAACCATTTCCTGCAGAATGAGGCCGAAGGTTCAGACTGTGAAGAAATGTTTCCTGTTCGGTGAGGGACTCAGCAGTGGCGTCCACGTCTTCCTTGTCTTTCTCTCTGCTGTGCTCCATCTCTCTGTTGTGTACTTTACTATGTTCGACCAGGCTGTCGTGGTCGGGGAAGAAAAACCCACACACCATGCACATTTTGTAAGCAGTGACCACGGGGTCTGAGGCCGGGTCTTGGACCACGTCGTTGACCGTAGCCGGGTTCTCCAGGTCCTGCTGGGCCTTGCTCTTGGCTCCAGGCTTGGCGTGCATCTTCATGTGGTTCTTCAGGAACCACGGCTCTCGAAAGCGCCGGCCGCAGACGCTACAGCAGTAGGTGAAGTAGTCCTTGTGCTTCCTCATGTGAGCCTCCAGCTCGCTGGCATCTTGCGACACCTGGCCGCACACAACGCAGCTGTGCACCTCCTCCTTTTCATGGGGGGGGTGGCTGCCAGGTTTGGGTCGGGCTCGCTCTCCTGGGATCCTGAATTCAGCTTCCACTCGGAGCACCGTGGGTTCGGAGAAGGTGGTGGGGTGCCGGGTGAGCACGTGGGGTCCGAGCTGGTCCTGATGGGTGAACGTCTCCTCACAGAACATGCAGGACAGCGGCGAGCTTCCTGCAGGTTGATACGCAGCCTTCTCTGAGCTGATGGCGTGCGGCGTCATGCTGAAGCCAGACCCGGGGATGCTCGCATTGTTACTGATCAGAATATCTTGGGCGAGTCCGTCTGGGCTCTCCATCAACGGCAGCAGCGAGTGAGTCGGCATGGTCCAGTGGAGGCGGAGCAACAATGCTCTATTCACGAGTCCAGACTTTTAGGAACCTGGAAAATATGAGAAAATGGGAAATGAGTCTTCAGGCTTTGCTCAGTGAGAAACCAGGTAGCTGCCACCTGACTGGAGATAGATATCTGTTTGAAGTACAGCACACAGAACTGACTTCCCTTATACTGAAACAGGAAATGTGTCTTTTTTAGCAATCAACTACACAGACAAGTCATTTCCTCTATATGCAGATCACTGATAAAACACATAAAAACTGTATTTTTCCTGCTCACACGGTTTATTCCTCTTAATTCTTAGTATGTACGTGTGTGAGCAGCTATGATACTTCAACAATCACACAACTTTAATGTGATTAATATAAATGTATAGGTTAATACTGCCATTCCTCTACATGTTTGTTAACCACACTCTTTCAAACAAAGTGTAGATGGTGATAGTTATCACAGAATACAATAAATACTGAAGTCCATGACATAAAACCATGAATATAATATCTAGTTTTATAGCTATCTGATTCTAAATGACACTAATAAAATTTAAACTTTAAAAACATTATATGGATTTGTTTTGGGTGTTGTTTAAAAGCTTTCAACAACAACCAGACGCCTTCAGCTTCCTTGTTGACTCACACGTTGCACATTTACCTGGTATGTTTCAGGTGTGTGATCTTATTCTACTTTTGTTGTGTGACCGGTGGCACAACCTCCTGGTCTTAGTACAGTTTCAGCAGGAATAATAGACTCTGATAATTATATAATCTACACATGCACACACAAGTTACACAACTTATTCAGTAACAGAGAAACAGATCACTCACATTCAGGACTGAGAGACATTAATCAGTCTAAATAACTGTTGATTGAATCATCATTTTAAATCTATTGTTTGTTTGTTTATTACTTTTACAGTTATACGCTGCACTCGCTCTGGATTAGTCTCTGGATGTTGTTGATACTTTTACACAAATGAAGTTCCTCCAAGATAGAAGAAGTTATTTGAGTTAAATTATGCGGTTGGAGATATTCTAAATCTCACTGGTTGTTTGATTAACTCAGGAGCAGAGAAACTGGACGAGCAGGTTCATGACAAATCCAAAGTGAAGAGTGTGACACCGACACAGAGTCAAGCCCATTAGAACGGCTTTAGTTCATTAAAGGTTTGGTTTTCACTGAAAATGTAAAGGTGTTAAGTTTGTCCAGTATGGGCTCCTGTAAAAAAAAAAAACATGGCTGCCTCCGTAGAGAGAACCCCCAATGTAGATATAAAGTATTTAAATGTAAAGGGCTCATTCTAAGAGTAAAGAAATCAACAATTTGTACAATTTGGATGAAACACACTCGTGAAAACATCAGTAGGATTATTTCATATCAAATTAAATCCTTTTCATTTAAATCCTAAACCTTTAAAAATCCTGAGTATATGTTTTTTGGTTACCTCAATGCTTAAGAGATGGTTCACCACAAAAATGAAAATTCACTTATCTACTCACTACTATGCCGATACGTTTTGGGATAAAATGTTTAGTCCACAAAACACTTTTGGAGTTTAAACTGTGTTGCTGCCTTATCCAATACAATTGAAGTCAATGGTGACATTCTTCAAACATTTAAACAATCATCACAAAGTGGTGAGTGGAAAAGTGAATTTTCATTTTTGGGTGAACCATCCCTTTGAGGCCACATCTCTATATATATGAAAAACAATCTGATCACATGACGTCTTGTACTTTTGTTAATTGTCTCTTAATTATCATGACGTCTTAACTCTGATTGTGTTTGATTTCCGTATTGTTTGTTGTTGCTTGTATTAAAAAGTTATTATTGTTAATATTAATTAATATCAGCTGAGTTGTTTGTCTAAAACTGAACAAGGTTTGTTATCACTTTGTTTGTTCTGTGCGTCGTTGTGTTGATTTCACCTGAGTTTAATCCAGGTGATGCATCAATAACTTTACAAATATATATATATATATATATATAATATGTTCGGAGCCACCTTGTTACTCAACGCTCGTTTTGACCATTTACGCAATTTCTTCTTAAGAGTTTCCACTTAACTTAACATTAACGAGCCGCTATTACGCGTGTACGTGCGCGTAATAAGCAACGCGTCGATATCAATCAATAGAAAATCACGCAAACGCGGACGAACTTTTTACTCTACGTTAACTTTATCATCAATGACAACACAATGCGTGGACCCACCGTGTGTGTGTGTGTGTGTGTGTGTGTGTGTGTGTGTGTGTGTGTGTGTGTGTGTGTGTGTTCAGATTCCACTGATGCCAGTTTATAAAAGAAGTTGACACCATGCTAGCGTTAGCGAGAGAAGTTAACAGGGGATAGAAAACAACCTTAATTTGTGTTTGTGTGTTTGTTTGTGAAATGTTAGAAACTCACCACACACACACACAACACAACACACACCCGCACAGTTTCCGGGAGTGATAGCGAGGGGTCGTGGAGCTCCGGAGCCGCTAGCCTCGATGCTAACGATGCTAACGCCGAGGATCACTCACCTTGTTTCGCATCATTGTGTGTTTTTGTTCGGACTCTTTTTCGTGCAGCTGTTGAATCCGGCCGTGCGCGCCCCCGCTCCCTCTCTCCCTCTCTCTCCCTCTCTCTCTCTCTGTGATGCGCGTGCCCGTGCAGCAGTTACTAGCCCTCCCTTCCCCAAATAACAAAAAAAAAAAAAAAAGAATCACGTGGTCGAGTGGAACAGAAAGGAAGAAAAAAAAAAGAGTGCACGTTAATCTTAATTAATTAATTAATTGATAAATAAATAAACAACAAGCACACGCCTGTGGTTTGTTTGTGTGGTTATTCACTCCTAAACAAACACGTGTAGTTGTGTGTTTGAACTTGTTGTTTTTTCCCAGTGATGCTGTTACACACACACACACACACACACAGACACACACACTTCAGTCCACTGACCTGGGTACAGTCACTGTGTGTAGTTGGAGGCCTCGGGCTACACAACAGCACTGTCTCACATATAATGCTACGACACCTTTAAAGAGAGGGCCCCCTCTTCTTCTTCTTCTTCTTCTTCTCCTTCCTCTTCCTCTTCTTCTTCCTCTTCTTCTCCTCCTGCTCTCACGTCATGCACCAGCTACCATGTGGAGGTGGGGGAGGGGGAGACTCGAACTTTTCACAGATACATGAGGGTTGTGGTGTGTGTGTGTGTGTGTGTGTGTGTGTGTGTGTGTGTGTGTGTGTGTGTGTGTGTGTGTGTGTGTGTGTGTGTGTGTGTGTGCAGAAGCTGAGAGGCCGGGGTTGAGTCATGAGGACGTTTTCAGGTTGTTCCTTCACAATAGAAACCAGTTGAGGAGATTGTGTTAAAGCTACACACTTTGATTTGCCTGTCTCCTACACACACACACACACACAGACACACACACAGCTGACGAGCCCTGCTACTTTACAGTGGTGTATGTAAATGTCAGGAGGGAGAGGGGAGAGGAGAGGGGGGGGGTCTGGTTAAAAAGTCCTTTTAATTCAAAGACAAGAGTCATAACAAACACAACAAAAACCCCATTATAATAAAAGCCATTATGACGATTGCCCGGCTGCCTGGTGCTGCTTGTGGAAACTCTACCGATCCGGTGGTGATCCGGTGAGATAGAGATCCACCACCTCCACAGGCCTGTGTGTAATTAAACAGCTGCCCCTCCTCCACCCTCACAACCCTGCACACAGACAGACACACACACACCAGGCAGGGAGGGCAGCAGCAGCAGCAGCAGAAAGCCATGCACGGTTCACTCAATGCAGATATTCAGCCTCTGACACACACACACACACACACAGACACACACGACACACTACACTCACACACAAACTCCCTCTGAATGGCAGCAATGTCTGGAAGAAAGAAAAAAAAACTTTATCAGTAACCACTCCCAGCGAAGGAACAGTGAACAAAGACTGGTTTGCCAACACCATCTCTCACATTAGACTCTATAGCCTGAACTCCCCCCTCTCTCTCTCTCTCTCTCTCTCTCTCTCTCTCTCTCTCTCAGTAATGGCTGCTTTGTGGTGTTATTAAAATGTGTGTTTGCTTTTATACATATATATTTTTTTATGTTTAAATCCTTTGTCGTTACCGAACAGGTTTTTTAGATTCCCGGAGACACCAGTAGTATGTGTAGGTTTCTGCAGCTGGAGTCTGTGCATGTGGTCACTTTGCCGCTGCCAGATACTAATAAAAGGATCATGTGTCTTTCACATAGTCAACATGAAAGATGATATTGTACTTATTATAAAAAAAAGAAACTGTCACTGAGGTTGACTTCTGTGTTTGTTTGTCCGTCTGTTTGATTGATTGTGAGTCAGCAGGATTTAAAATGTGTGTAAAGGTTTTTATTATTATTCTAGTTTGTAAATATGGTTATTCTGTCCTCTGTATAAAGTCATTTTCTGATGCTGCTGTTATTGTTGTTTTTTATATTTCTTCTTTATATCTTTACATGTATGAAGAAGATCTTTGAATTATGGAAAACTGGGTCAAAGAAGAATCCAATAAATTAAGTTGTGGATCCAGATCCAGGGGCGGACCCAGGATTAATTTCTCTTTCTTTCATGAGAGAATAACTCATGAATCTTGATGAAAATACATTTTTAGGGGATTGATATCGACGAGTGGCTGAGATCCAAATAAAAATCTGTATCTGGTGAATTTAAATCTATTCTTTTAATAGTTTTTAATATATTTGTTGGTTATTCTCCGATCTCTCTTGAAACATCTAAATGAGACCACCTGGTTAAATAAAGATTAAATTGAATTATTCGGTATCATCAGGGGGAAATGATATCTTCTCTCTGAGCGACAGTTTATTTCATCGTGAATCTGTTGCTTCTTTTGTTCCCAACAAAACCGAACCAATCGACTCATCACCTCGGAGATGAAAACAGTGTCTTCCTCTATGATTCAGTTTTTGTCTTGTGCTGTTCTCTCTCTTCACCCCGAGATCCTGTAACACAAACAAGTGGAGTATGTTAATCAAAAGCACCACGTGTGACACATCCAGGCCTCCCGCTCATTTCCCATTGTTCCGGCTCCACAAAGGCTCAGTGAAGGGCGATCAATCTGCAGCGGCGGAATGATGAAACTGCCAAAGAGACGATCAGAAAAAAAGAAACAATCCCCTTTTCACGTGGAGGTGTTTTGGCAGTTTGTGTTTCCACCAGACAAATGTTCCTTCACACTCCATGATGATGCTGTTGCAGGTATTTAAACGGGCGAGCATCATGTGCAGGAGAACGAGTGACAGCAACAAGTGGGCAAACGTTGTTTTCCTCCAACTGATTTAATTAACTTTGTCCTATTGTGGGACTTTATGCTAATTTAATTTCTCTCCCCAAATCCTCCAAACTCATTGTCTCAGATTGTTTCTTCTCACAACAAATCCCACGTGTGTGTACTCAGCACTAACCAGGAGATTAAGTTGCGTGTGTTTTTTGTGAGTAGTTATGTATTCAGTGGACAGGCGCTGTGATAGGAGCTGGATCCACGGACGGGGAAAGGCTTGTTTTTGTTCTTGACGTGTCAGGAGCAGCTGACTGCATTGTTCTCCTGCAGATTCACAGCCGGGCGTCTTTCACAATCCTGGTGTCGCTCCTGAAAGATAATCTCCTTTCTCACCCTGAGCCGGTAATGTTTATTCAATGCAACCAGCTGTTGTGTTGTGGATCATCACAGAAATGTTGTGCTTCTTCTTCGGAGGAGGAGGAGGAGGAGAAATTGAGAAAAGGAAGAGTCCCTTTGTTCTGATGCTGGGATCATTCTGTCACTGTAACCTTCTTTGACTTATAGACTTCAGTTAATCTGCACATGTTAACAAAAGATATTAACTATTTACAAGTGATATCAAATAGGACGAGAGCAGCACTTAGAATGGACTTTTAGATGATAATAGATTAAAAGATAAGCAAATGGGATAAAGATTTAACAGTAGAACACAATATTCTCATATTATTTAGAGACCGACCAATAAAGATAAAGATAAAGAATATAGCATATATAATATTTATATGTTTAAATAGTGGCACTGATTCCTGTGATGTCATTATCAAACTCTGATTAATTGATCATTTAAACCTTATTTTGAATAACTATGAATACAGAGAAAACACACATACAGAGCTTGAATTAAGGAACTAACTAAAATGTCTTGGTTGAAAAACATAAATGCGTCTTTTCCTGCATTGTTCAAGTTCTCTTACTGGCAGAGGTGTTTATATTTAACTTTGTTTCCTATTTTTATATTTCTTATATTTATATTTCCCATACCACAGAAAAATCCTTGTATGGGCGAACCTGCTTGAAACCAGATTCTGATTCTAAAATAGAAAACAGAATTTTTACCTCATGAATTACAAAGGGATTAGTAAAGTCAATCCAGCTGTGTCTATCTTTCAGGTGTTAAAACACGATCCTATCACTAATATGAATATCAAGGAAATATCTGGGTAACATCCAAGGGTATTATGAATAAACTCACTAATAGTTGAGGTCATTATTGTGCAGACTACACATGTAAGATTGTGTAGTCTTACTCGTCTTTCAGAGGCTGGAGTCGGCTTCACTTTGTGGTCCGGCAGCAGAACGGACCTGTTACCACAGAGCAGTGCCGTGATGCACATTAGTCCTGACAGCAGGCCTCCTGTCGGGGCCTCCCTGCACCCCCACTCCCCCCCCCCTCCCATGCTCCACCCTCTCTGAGCCCTGGGCGTCCACACAGTTTCATGCATTGTCCCGGGATGAACTGCAGCAACGCGGCGGTGGAGCCGAGCTCTCGTGCAGTGACACAGTCTGCAGGGTTTAATCCATACCTATAGCTGTGTCCTATTTTACAAGACCCTCAGTTGGTTATCGTCTGTGCAGAGAGGACGGACCGGACCTCAACCGATTGAACTGCTCTCATCGTTTTACATAGAGAAAAGTCTCCACTTTAAAAAAGCTCATATGAAGGGAAATGCAGCTTTTAACACAAGTATTAAATAAGAAAGTGCAGACGGACGCCAGGAAGTGATTGTGAGGTTCTCTGTAGATTCCTATCTCAGGTTTCTGCTGTGAGTTGGGTTGAAATATTGTGTGAGCGCATGCTGTTCACAGGATGTCAGGATAATTGATCTGACATGTATAGAATCGATATTTCTGTCTCATTAACCCTCTTTTAAAACCATCCCCTCCTCTTCCCCGAGCTGTGCACTTTGTGTTTGGTGAGAGAACATGTGCTCGACTCTGGGGATACAGGAAATTCCCCAACTGCATCTTCATGTGAAACAAACCATCGGGGGGGGAAAAGACCGACGTCGGCCGACATGAACCGAGCAGCCTTCTTCAACTTCAGGGCCACGGACATTTCTCAGATCACAGCTACTGAAGAGAGTAATGTGAGCAGATGACCACTCACTGATGACAAAGGAGCAAAGGAGCAAAGGAGCAGGGGGAGTTTTGCCCTCAGGGGCTGCGACTCATCCCTTAATTGGGGGGGGGGGGTCTCAGACGTGGGTATCTGACACGCATCCTTCCAACACACTGAGCTGTCAATCACGGATATTACATCATAAAAGTGAAAGTAAGAATTGAGGTGTGGCTTTGATTTGAAATATACAAGTTCTTAGATCTTGTTTGTTATGTTTTATCCCTAAAACGCAGCTCAGAGACTTTTAAAAATGTGAATTAGTGTTAAATATTGATGTCCAGTCATCAACCTTTAGTCTGTCAGAGTTACAAATGAGGGTCGATCAGTTTTCTATATTTATTTTTGTATATTTTATCCTTTTTTTTAACATTGTTGACCATGTCTGCAGGGGTGGAACTAGGGGTGGGGCCAGAGGGGCACAGCTGGAATCGGATTGGCCCCTGAAGTGCCCCTCTCCTGTCAGTAGTCTTTACAAACATCCAGTCTCTTCATGTCAGTGATGAACCTGTCGTTCACTTCCAACCTGTGAGAGGAAGGAGGCGAATAAAACGTAAACTAAGGTGGCAAAGAAATTGACTTTGGGGAATCTTAACCAAAAATATGTAGGAATGACTTAGATTTGCACTTTTCTGAATCAGGAATTGTGCACAGATGTGAGATCCTTGTCTCTTTTCTTTCAGAAACACAATAAACCCAGAGGAGTCACAGTATGTCTGTCACACGCACGGCTCCGGTGCATTAAAAGGATTCGGATGTGAGCTCTGATGAGTTAATGTCATATTTAGCTGCCGAACTCGCTGAGCCACATTCTTCTCCAGTCGCTGCGACACCCAGATATTAAGTTTCATCAACTTCCACGGATCCATCGTCGTTCGCGCTCATGAAGAAAAAAGACAAATGCTTACATACATATTTATTGTCTTCGAGAAAACTGAAGTTACACATACACGCACACACAAAGGCAAACAAGAGCACATATCACACACAGTGAGACTTCAGTTTAACGACACGACACAAAGTGCTGCTAACAAATTAAAAGCTACTTGTCTGTGATTTATGACGACTACGACGTCTGTACGCACGACAACGACACACATTTCGCAACGACACCATTTTGCCACCGCGGCTGCATTTGTTAACACGAATACTTAAAAATCAGCTTCCTGCAGACACACTAAAGATTGTGGTTTCCCCTTATGATTCTGCATGTGCTTCAGTTTACACGTAGCTTTCGTGGATTAATAAAGTCTATAAGTGCAGTTTGTTAGACGAAGCTCTTATCACATTAACTCCTCCATGTATGATTATTTTTTTTTCTGCTATTAAGCTAAATGACAATATGTTTCATTTTAAACGTTTCAGACAAAATTAATCGGTAAAAGCAAAGCGTGGTTTTGTGTTTTTCGTAAAATCCCGGCGCCTTAGGTTGCAGGAATCGGAGCGAAGTCACATTAAATGTCTGTAGAAAAGGTTTCACACTCACCCTGCGATACTTGTCAAGACATTTTATATGACCAAATATATATATATATATACATACACGTTCAACCTGCCACTAGTTCCAACTGTTCACTTGCTTTTATCCATTTATGCTCTAGTCCCTTCCCTCTCCCGCTGCCACGTTCCAAACCGTAACAAAAAGTGCCGTTAAAGTAAATAAAGAGCCTGAAGGGGGAATGAGAAAGAGAGAGAGAGAGATGGAGATGGAGATGGAGATGGAGTGAGAGAAACTGTACAAGGAAACTTCATTGTTGGTTCATTTGCCCTTTTCTGCTGCTGCAGCAACGGCCGGCTCCGCCTGGACTCCGGCATCTGTCGAGTGACGCTTCACACCCTGAAGTTCAGAGGAAGACAAATCAAAAAAGTGTTTTCTTTCATTCACATTCTGCTCTGTAGTATCTCGTCTTGTAAAAAGTGATTTCATCCAAAAGTGCTTTTGCAGTTTCTTCTCATCTCCTCACTTCTCACGTCACTAAACTTAATGGCTGCATGAAATGTGTGTAATTGTGTTTCCCTCAGGACAAAGTCAAGTTTATTAACTGTGAGGTTTTAAAAATCAAACTCCACTCTGTGAAATGGCTCCACAGCTTGAATGGCTCAGTGAGCTGCTGCTGCCATCTTGTGGTCACATATTGCAATAACAAGCAATTCAAAAATATGAATGCAACACTTATAAGGATGAGTGTGTTTATGTGCATGTATGTTGCATGTGCTGTGAGTATGAATCATCTCTGTTGAAATCAAAGTGACGCTCTCCTTACGAAGCCTTTGAAGAAATGGCCGATGGAGTTCCTCTTCTCCAGTTTCTTGGGAACGTTGGCTCCATCGTCTGCCGCCTGCACAGAAGCTTGTTTGTTATCTACGACCACCTCTGCTGACTTGGCCGCTGCTTTGGGCTCCTCCTTGGCTTTGACCGTCTGAGCGGCCTCTGCTGCCGCGGCAGCCGGGGCGGGGGGGTCCTTCTTGGGCTCAGCCTGAAAGGTGAAGACATCGTGAGACACAGAGGTTCAAAACGTCTCATGTGCTGCAGTGATTCGATGCAGATGTGACTCTGAGATGATATCTGAGGTGGCACTAAGTTTTGAGGGATGATAAGAAGCACTAATGTATCATTATGATTCTCAAATATGAAGAAAAAGACTTTTAATACCAGATGTAATTAATGAAATCACTCTGGTTAATGATGTTTTTCCTCTCGAGAGGTAAATTTACTGTAATCACTTCTCCAGTGGTTCTCCTGAGGAGCTTCCTGCACCTTTGTGCTCATGATTCACACTCAGAGATGTTCAGATATTTCAAAGGAATGAACTGCTTCTTACTTTGGGTTTGAAGAAAGAGAGGAAAGGTGATTTGGAGCCTGCTTTCTTCTTCTCTTCCTGAACAGGCGGCGGCGGCTCTGGCTTCGCAGCCGCCTCCAGGGTGCCGGCTTTTGAGGGATCCACTTTCTGTTTTCAAAGCGTCAGAGGGGAGAAAATACACACATCATGAGCTATCGACAGATTGAAGGCACGGCCATCGTGGAAGCTGACAGATCCAGAGAGGGGGATCTGCCACCTGCACGTGAAAGAAGAGGACAGAAAATTCCCAGAGGTCACAGCAGAGAGGAGGTGGAAACAGATCCCGTCCCTGTAAGAAGAAAGAACTCCAACACATCATGCACCAAACAATGTGAAATTCTGGAAAAGAAAAGGGAGAAATAAGAGATTCTCTTTCTTTGAAGAGATGATTTGACATTTTGGGAAATAAGAAAATCCATTAAATATAAAGAGACAGCTGCAGGTTAGCTTAGCTTAGCTTAGCATAAGGACAGGAAACAGCTATTTAGGATGCATTTTTAAGCAAATAAGGATATTTCCCAAAATGTCGAACTCTTTTATTTTACCTCGACTTCTTCCACTGAATTAGGTTCTCCATCTACCACCTGCAGCAAAGGTTGAGTTATTTGTTTTCCCATCAATTAAAATACTGTTTAAACTTCAGTAAATTCCTAATTACAAACTGCAAATTGAAGTTTTTACTGAAATGAAGGAAGGACTATTTGATCATATATTAAATCAGCATTATATCAGAGGTGCCTGCAGAGAGAAGAAGTAAATAAAGTTGTAATAATCCCGATCCCCTCTCGTTGATTTACCTGCTCCTCTACAACTGGCTGTTCCACCTCCTCGGCTTTCTCCTGATCTTCAACCTTATTTTCACTCTGAGCAAATGCAAATGAATCCAAAAGCAAAAGATCCTTTTAATTTACAAGATGTTGATATGATATCATCCTAAAAACCCACAACATTAGGAACACGTCTTTACCTGGACCTCTACACCTGCCTCTGCCCCCTCCTCAGGTGTCTCCTGCAGAGTAGGTTTAAATCTGAGTTTAATAAATATGCTTTAATTCACTGGACAGTTTGTCTGTTGTGCAGCACAGACATGAGATGCTTTATGTGCATTATGTGAGGACTTGCTGGTGAGACACACCAGAGTACATGAACACAGTGTTCCCTGCAGAGCTGCGATGAGAGAGCAGACTCCCTGTTTTACCTGTTCGTCCACACCTGGCTGCAGCTCTACGTGCACTGCTGCCGGTGGAGTCTCTGTGACAGTCTGCAGGACAGGGGACGGGTTAATATCGTTAGTGGAAAGGTCAACGAGACAGACAGGAAGCATTAACAACCCCAGAGCCTCAAAATGCATGAATATATTTACATTGGGAACAGCTTAGTAGTGTGTTAGTATGAGGATGAAAGACGACCTGCATGAACTGCTTAAAGGAATAGTTTGACATTTAAATATTTAAATTATAACCAAACTATGACATAAACACGTAGAGTGCATATATCTGCGAAGGCTGTTTAAATACTTGATCAGTTCTAAAACTATTGAGGATAGAAATTTTTCTTCTACTGAATCCATATTATCTCAGATATACATTGGTCGGAGTTACAGGTTTCAAGCCATATTTGTACAGTAGCTGAAATAAACCACATTTGAATCCGCTGGATCCAGATTTCTATCTGAAGCCGCTCAGCTGTGCACGCTCAGATATTAATCCACTAATTATGTCAGATTTTTGCATCTAGCCTTTGTCTCGATCCACATCAAAAGTTCACAAATTCTCTCTTAGCCCATGTCCCATTCTTCTACCAAATTTTTAGGAAATCTGCTCACTAGTTACACTGGTAACAAATCAATCATTTCCATTCTTCGTGCTAAGCTAAGCTAAATGCTGCCCGGATTCAGCTTTGAACGTCGAGAACAGACATGAGCTAGACTTCGATCTTCTCATCTAACTCTGGGCAAGTCTGCAAAAATGAACAGATTTCTCGAAATGTCAAAGTCTATTTTCCAGTGACACCTAGTGGTTGCATGTTGAACTGAGGAGACCGATACTTCTTTGCATATTATCTGAAGCACATTGTACAAGTAAACCAGCTGTGGTTCAGTTAGTAACAGGCTGAGCCGCGGTTCGGTTGGAGGAAATGATGGAGGAATGATGCTCTGATCTTGTCATCTCCACTTATTTACCTTTGGACGGAAGAATTTGCCGAAAGCAGATTTGGCAGCCTTTCCTTTCGAGGGCTCGGGTTGCTTGGCAGCAGCCTTCGGTTCGTCTTTGGGTGTCGGCTTCGCAGGTTTGGCAGCTGCTTCTCCCCTGATTTCCATCTTCGGTGGCTCTGGAGGAGGAGGAGGTGGGATGGACATTCCTTTGGGTGCTGCAGGCGGCTCAGAGACTTGTGCAGTCTATTCAAGATGGAGAGAGAACATTAAAATAAAGGAAACGTTTATCAGCGTTTAGGCGACGTATAATATCATATGATTAGTATGTAAACAGTAAAATGAGAAAATAAAGTCTCCAACTGAACCCAGTGATGTTTTGGAAGTGTTTCAGGATCTCATACAGAAAGAAAAACCAGTTCAGGGTTATATGCTCACAGTGGTGGCTGCCGCTGGGTGGGTCTCCTGCTGGGACTATTTGGCAACAGAAAGAGGAAGCAGTTAGCGAGTGAAGTTAAACCAAAGCAAATAAAGATCTGCCCAAATAAAAAAAAAAAGAAGCTTGTGTACATGTCGTGTAAAAGCTCGTCCCTTTAAAATATCGTCCAACAGAACAGAAAGGCTGGTTACAGCGAGTTGCACCTGTAGCAGCTGCTGTTCGATAATCAAATGATCATTGATATTATGGGATTAACTGATAAGGTTTAAGGAAATAAAGCAATTACAGCAAATCAAACAAAAGCAACAGATCATGTGGTGTAATGTGATCTGTGATGTCATCGGGTCACCTGGTCTTTTGCGGCGTCTGGAGTGGCCGTTTCCTTTTTGGACGTTTTAGTGGGAGTCACCTGCGCATGAAGAAAAAGTTATAGCATGAAAGTTAAAACCTTAAGTGTTATGAGTGTGTGTTATGAGTGTGTGTCAGCATCATGGGGCGTTGTGTTGTCGCTGGTAGTGAAGCCGAAACATTCAGAAACAGAGGATTCAGTCATAACAGGGACAGAATAATAATTATTTGAATTAAACAGAAGCCTCTCATGGAGGCAGACATAGGCCTCTGTGGTGCAGCCTGACTCAGGCACACTGAGGCCACTCTGAGGTCCTGACAGAGCACATACAGTACATGCGCTGTCATTGTGACGGCCATTGTGCTCCGGCGATGGCGTAGGCCTGCCCTCGCTCCGTCTTCACAAACCTCCACTTCCATCCGCACAGGCCTCCCTTGTGAGCTCACGCTCCGGGGCCGAACAATAGGCCGCCACATTCCCGCATGTTCAAGCACTCGATTAGCATGGGCCCCCGGGGCGATGGGGACTCTTTAAACCGGCAGCAGTCCCAAAGGCAGCGTGATGAAGAGGAGCACAAACGCTTCTTGTTGTTGTTGTTGTTATTGTGTTATCGATACCTTTAAACTGCCACTTTCATAAACCTCAACACACAAAGTACAGATGAAAGACTTTCTGACGTCGTCATCGGTTGATTTATCATCTCCCATCTCCAGTTTATCAGACTAATCACCAAACGTCTCAGTTTTGAAACCTTCTGACAATAATTCCAGCAAAACATGAAAGAGATTTGTGATGTTCCAGCAGCGGTTTGACTTCAGTCATAACTGCGGATAACAAGGTTTACTTTCCACTTCGATTAAAGCAATTGAACTACGTCTCCTTCCCAAATCAGCCTGATTCCACAAGACAAGCAAATTAAAAATATCAAACTTTCGTCCTTGAATCACTTACTAGTGTTTTGAAGAAGTTCATAACTGGATTGTTGTCCGGGTCGCTCTCCTCAGGTTGACTGGTGTCAGTCTCGGGAGCGTCGTCCTCCTCCGGTCCTGCGTCCTGGGTCACACCACAGTCTGGCTCCGGTGGTGATTGGGCCTCTGGCGTTAGGTCGGCTGTCGCTGTCTCCTAAACACCATCACACAAAGAATCGGCCTTTGAGGGTGATGTTGGAGCGGCGGAGCTGATATGCAAGCACAGTGAGTGTCTTAATCGCGAGCACTGAGAGGGGAGCACAATTCCAACCATGCCTCTGCCTACTCGGGGCATTGTCAACAATCAGCCTTTTATTAATGTGTGTGTCCCACCCCTCACTCATTGATATTCAACAATGTGTGAGAGTTATGTCCTGAGAAATGTCAGAAAACTCAAATACCTTGCTGTGTCCTTACAGCGCACGCATGTGGAATATAGCACTGAATGGATTTATTTCTCTAATATGTTTTATATATTTATATATGTTTTGTTTTGTTTTATAAGCAGGGTGTTTATTTGTCGTCAAAAACAAGAGACCGGATTTATTTCTCTTTTTGATTGGTTTGATTATATTTTCTTACGTGGAAAGTTTATTGCCATTAAAAACAAGAAAATACCAATAAATTTGACCCAAGGGGAGTTTACATTTTTTTTAATTTTATTGCAAAACATAAAACATAAAGCACAACGTCCTGATGAGGTAGATCAGTATTTTTCAAAAGAAAAAAAAACATTCAAAAAATAATTCCATTCAACGTTTTCATTGCTGCTCTGTCTTCGGCGCCACATGGATGCTGATGGTAAGACTGTTTCCCTGAGTCAGGATCTCCAAACCGCCCAGACTGTACGTGGATTCCTCAACGACCGATGCACAGGCCGACTGCAACTTCTCCCGTAAAGCGTCCAAGTCCAAACCGTCTGTAACTTTCGCACTTTGTGAGTCAGTTGTTGATTCTGTTGCGTTGTTCTCTGGTGCGACCGCCTCCTCAGTGATGAGCTCTTCTTCGATGGTCTCGAGAACGGCCTCGACACGCTCGGCCACAGGCTCCTCCGAAGTTTCAGAGTTCTCGACTGGAACCTGCACAGAATTATTTGTTTCACGTACGATCTCCTGTGCAACGTCATCCTCGGTCGTATCTGAGATTACCACGAGCACTTCGGGTTTTGCCGGTGACTCACTCAAGTCTGCAACCGCAGGTGGAGCTTCTTCATCATTCACAACCTTCTCCTCTTCCTCCTCTTGGACTGGAACACTCGGCTCGGACTCCTCTTGGGCTTCCACTGGTGTCACTGCCACATCTTCGGGTTCCTCAACTATGTTTTCCTTCACTTCAAGCTTCTCAAAGGCAGCTTTTGCAGGTTCCACTGAGATACGAGGAATTTGTTCAGATGTCCCGATGCTTTCAGTTTGGGTCAAAACATCTTCAGATTCCTCGACGTTCTTTTCCGTGACTTCAAGCGACTCGGAAACAGCTTCAACAACTGATTCTATTGTGTTGTCCAACATCTGTGTGGTTGCATCATCTTCAGAAGGACTTGGATTTTCCTGCCCAGGTTCCTCTGAGATGCTGAGAATTTGTTCGGATGTTTCAATGCTTTCATTTTGAGCCAGAACATCTACGATTTCCTCGACTATCTTCTCTGTGACATCAAGCTTCTCTAGAACAGCTTCAACGACGGCTTCCAGAGTCTTCTCCAACACCTCGGTGGTTGCATCTTCCTCACGAGCGCTCGGATGTTCTTCCGCAGGTTCCTCTGAGGTAAGAATAATTTGTTCGGGTGTTTCGATGCTTTCAGTTTGTGCCGGAACATCCTCGAGTACGTCAGTTTTTTCCTCTTCGACATTGCTTTCGGCTTCAGGTTCTTTCAAAGCGTTAAACCCTGCGATTTCTTCCTCAGTGGCTGATTCTTGGACGGCGGTTTCCTCCTCAGGACTTTCAGGCACCGTTTCGAGTTGGTTTGACAAAGCCTCTATAGCTTCTTCATTCAACCGCTCAGCAGCTGTCTCCTCTTTGGGTGGGACACTTGTCTCGTCCACAGGCTCTTCTGGAACTGTGAGGCTTACTTCTTGTTCTGCTGAGAGGGGCATGAAGACTGTTGCAGTGATCACCTCCTCTTCCACCAGGTTTTCATGATCTGCTTCAGGCTCCTGACGGCTGGTAACAGTGACAGCAAATTCCTGAACGAGGAGGTCAATTGCTGCCTCTGGTATCACCTCATCACCTTCAGGGACCACAGCAGGACTTGGCTCTGATTCGTCAACTGTTTCTGGTCCCTCACTAATCTCAGCGTTGATGATTTCTGGAGTCGTCTCAGGCGTGACTTCTTCTTCAGGGAGTTCCTCGATGGGGATGAGCTCACTGGGAGAAACCTCCACGATCCTTATCTCTTCCTCGCCACACTTTTCTGAGGGTTCCTCGTCAATCACGGGGCTTAGTTTGTCTTGGTCGCTTGTTTCAGGTGCAACGGCTTCATCAGAGGTGACCTCAACATGGGTGGATTCCTCTGTAACCTGAATCGCTGTCTCAGTCAAGACAGGAGGTTTTTCTCCAGATGTGTCTTGGTTTTCAGGATTTGTCTCCTCACAGATTGTTTCCATCACCGGAGTCACTATCTCTTGGTGCAGGGAGGGAGCGCCATTTTCTTCCTGGGGCTCTGGAGTGATGACATCAGCCTCAGTGGTTCCAATCAGCGCCAAATCAGCTGACATGTCTCCAGCTTCTTCAGCGTTTTCTTCAGTAATTGCTTCATCCACTGCAACATGGCCGGTTGAGACAGAAACAGAAGAGAAAACCAGCTCCATGAAATCTGCCACCACTTTAGGATGCTGCACCTCCAGTGACACAGTTTCCTCTTCCGTCACGGATCTGTTTGGGTCTGATTCTGCTTCCGTAGCGATTTCTGGTTCGGTTTCCTCGGGTCCGTTAAAACTCTCGTCCTCTGCGGTGTACGGGCCGATCTCTATCACCCTCACCAGATCTGCTCTGAACGTAATATTCTCAAACGCATCGTCCTCCATCACCACCACCTCTTCACCGATGATCCCACATGTCGGATAATCTGAGGCCTCCTCCTCCACAGCCTCCTCAGCAATGACAACACACTGATCCAGGGACTCTATCACAACTGTATCATCCGCCGGGTCCTCAGGAGACATCGCAGTCGTGTCTTCATCTTCATCTGTTTGCGTCGCGATATCGACTTCGACTTTAGCGTCCGTTTGCGTTGACGTGTCGGCTGTTCCCGGAGGTCCGACCTCCTCCTGGTTCCCGGTGACGATCGTAACAGCAGCTTCTTCTTCTTTGAACGGGTTCAACTCCTTTATTGTAGAAATTAACATTTATGTTTAGATAAAATACATTTGGTTTTTGCTTCTGAGACAAAAACATCCACCGTGTTCTTGATCTCACTGTGTTTAAAGTGAATGGGAACAGAACCGTCTTAAATGGAAATCTTTAAAGTAATAGAGTTTGATTAATTGTGCAAGTTGTTAGTGTTCTCCTCAAATCAAACCATTCCTCTGTCAGTGAGATGTTGATGAATTGCATTTTGCTTTAATGAATTTCACATGCAGTGTTTACTGTGAATGAATTAGTAAAGAAATAATATGTGTTTGTATTATCAAATAATAAATACCTCTTGGTATAATTCTGTCTAATAGAAAACATAACCATAGAATTCAGTCTTTAATGCAGAATAAAAAAAATTCAATGCATTTTACTCTCAGTGAATTGTTTTGTGATTTTCTTTTTGCAGTATGTTTTTGTGATTAATATTCTGCTAAATGCGGAGGTGTTTCGAAAATGTAAGTGATTTTATGCTGTTTGATCAGTTTGGATTGTTTTTGAGATTATTGCAGAACAAAAAATGTTTTTTTTATAAACTTAATGAGATTAAATAGACTGATGAAACCTATAAAGACCATTCGTTGTTAGTGAAAAGGTAATTTTTAACTAATATACAGCAAATATAAAAGTTTACTTTAAGATTAATCATTTCCTAAAACCTTTGGGCTCTTTAGGTCAAACAGGAAGACACTGAATTGTTTGAGGATTCTTGTCAGTTATAGATTAACACACATTTGTTTCAAGTATTGACTTAAATCAGACGACAGTGTCTGTGGCTGTCGTGAAGACAGAGTCACTCAAGGGTTTTTAAGTGTGACTATAATATTGAAGCTATCAGTGCTTGAAAGTAGAATCAGCTCATGGGGCTGGTTGACAGTAAGGAAATAGATATCAGGTTAAACCAGTAAATCTACTCACCGGTGGTGGATCAGCAGCAGCAGGACTTTGGTCCGTTACGTCTTCATTTGACTTCTCTGGTTGTTCGACCCTCACGACATCAGCTGGAGGTTCTGGCTTCTTTTTGAACATTTTGCCAAATGCTGATTTACTCTTCTTGGCTTCGACCACCTGGACGACGGCTTCGATGATTTCAGGAACCACTTGGGCCTCAGCAAGTACCGAGTCCACGACCACAAAGTCCGGCTCCGGGGATTCCGTGGCGAGGTCCAGGTTGAAGGGCTCGTTGCGCTCGATGAATTTGGTCTCACTATTAACTGCAGCAAAAAACAAGGGATCAGTAGATGAAGAAAAGTTTCATGCAGCATATTTCAAACTATGGAATTTGATCTGGTTGAAACAGAGTGACGACTCTTGCAATACACAAACAGTCTGAGAGTTAGCTTGATTACTTCCCCTCCTTTCGTGCTGTGCTGAGGATTTTTTATCTATAAATGTATTTTTTAATTAATTGACAAAAATAATTTGATCATTAGCTCCTTAAATGAGACAACACTATTTTGTTTTGGGAAAAACTTGAACAAATGTTTATGTACATGTTTGAAAAGCCTGAGAACTTGTATGATTGTATTTCTTCCTGTGTTTGTATTTTAAGCCTGAATTGCATTTATTCAAACTTATTAAATAACAACATATGTAAACACTGATGAACTAATTCACAGTTTTTATTGCTCAACATCTCTATTAATCTCTGCACATGCAATATTTAACCCGTGCATTGGGTTTACTTATGCATGTCAACATGGGCTGGTCAATTGGAGAAAGTAGCATCTTTATCTCAGGCGTCAACATTAGCTCTTAGACAAACTCAGGTTCCAGTGGGAATGTGATGGTATTTCTGTCACTGCTGCAGCACTAATCAAACTGTGACAGGTCAAACAGTGGCTCCATGTCAGTGACTGGGGACAACGCCTTCACTGGAAACCTGAAGGGACAATCCAGCTGGGAGTCACTGTGTTTGCAGAGTATTAAAGAGACCAGAGGACTAATCCAACATGGACATGGACAGATCTTGTGGTTTCGTCTGTCACTCACTGATAAATGTGTTTTTCCCACGAAGCAAGAAACAATTAAACAGAATCATTTAAGGTTAATTATAATATTTCATCCTGAGAATTTCCCAAACTTTAAGAAAACCTATTTTCAGATAAGAAATTGTTATTGTGTCTCACTTTTCCTTTATTTGACTTAATAAGAAAAGAAAATGTCTCTCACCATCGATCTCAATTCCAGTCGGTGTGATGATTGCAGTGACGCCGTTCGCTGATCCATTTTCATGCTTCTCGGGAACTTTTCCATTCTACAAAGAGAATAATAAAGGAAAGAATAAATAACCTGTACAAGCCTTTGCACGACACGACACATAGTGTACAAGTAAGATTAGACTGTAAACACACAACTGAACACACCAGCATTTCAGTAAACTTTTGAAAAACAGCAAACAAAGACTTTTTTTCCCCACGTACAGCAGATTTAGAGGCAGCAGAGTTACAGATACTTCACAGGTAACATTTCAGGTAATATGCATCAGTTTACCTGGGTTACCCCTTTTTGGGTGGACTGCTCGTTTCCCATTTTTATCCCAGTTCAGTTCAGATTCAACTGAAACACACTGAAAAATTGCAGAAACACAACTTTGTTATGTTTCAAAGACACGATAAGGACACACATAAAGTATTTATGAAACTATGTTATTTGCCAACTCCTCACATTTTGGTTTTCTTAAGTTTCTTCAGTATCATTGAGAAGTCTTACCTTGTTACACCTCTGCCAGTCAAGTCCAGGGAAATCCTCCAGCAGAAAAAGATCCTGTAAGTGTCGGTGACTGTGTCAGAGAGTCGCTCCTGCTGTTGTTAGCAGGCTGTCTTATGTTTGCTTTAAAAAGGGTGGGACGGTTTTCAGGTGATCAATTGGATTTCCTCCAGTGACGAGCCCATCGCTGCTCACTGGTAAAAGCACATGATTAGGTCACGATAATCTTTTATCTGAGAACACTCCGACAAGATCACGGCGAAGTTCTGCTCTGATCAAACGTGCGGTGATAAGGTGCTGCTCGTGCTCTGTTGACAAACGTAGCTGGAAGTAGCAGGATGTGTGTTAAGGATGTGAGTCTGGCACGTTTCCACGAGGCCAAAACCAAAAATAAATACAACCCTGCTCCTTTAAACTGAATACTATGGTTTTAAAAACAAAACTTTCAGCATTTTATTGTTTAGATCATAACAATCTGGGCTTTCAGATTCAGACTTTGCTCATGATAAATCAAAGGAAGCTATTCAACTCTATTACTCTGATATTATTTGATAAAAGAAAAGACAAAAAAGCTTTGTTGCATTTGCAAAGAGAATCAAGAAACGTCTTTATTATCTCAGTTAATCAAGTCAGACAATGAGCGCAGTAATGAAATCAGCCGTCTTCAAACTCCTCCACACGGTCACTTGGAAATGTCTTTGAGGGTCTGTCAATGCATCAATGCACACAGAGGACGTCAGTCATCAAACACAAAGTGACTGTAGCTCATCAAGTCGCCTCTTCCTCTTGTTACTACCCTCATCTTCACGTTTCCTTTGTGTCTTTGGAGATCCAGACTGATTGAAGCTGCTTTACCCTCATTTTCTTACTTTTTTTACTCACTTTAACCCCAAAGAACCAAAGATTGTTCATTCAAATAAACCAAAACCACAGAGTATTTTTTCTCTCCCCCCCCCCCTCTGCTGTATTTATTGACTTTATCATGACAAGGCCTGGAATCCTCGCACACAATGCTGCGATTGTGCGGCCTATAGCTTGCACATCGAGGTGGGAGTTGGATTCCCCTGTTTGGGTTGTGCACGTCTGACTTCACGCAGCTGAGAGACCTCAAGCAAACTCTTCATGATGTACCAACGCAGAGCGGCCTACTAGTTTTATTATCTGCACGACGCTGACAAACAGCCCATTGATGTTAAGTCCCCTCGAAAGCAACTGTATTTCCAACATATGACTTTTCTCCACAGTGCACTGCAGACACTCTGCTGCAGCTCATATCTTTGATGTGGTGCTCTCCCTTAGATTTATTGACATTTTGTGCTGTAGCTGGTCTAAACTGCACGAATGCTGCTCCAGCTTTGCAGATGTAATCGGTAAATATTTGGAATGGGGTGTAGTACTGTTTGCTGGAGGTAAATTTACAGAGCTGCAGTTCCGGTTGATATAATAACATGTCTGTTCCATTCAAAGCAAGTGTATACACATATATATATATTTATATATCGTTGTATGATAAATGACAAATGGGAACCAAGCTGACTGAGTTGTCACTTTTTAACGAAATTGTTAAAGAATTTATTATCTTTAACTCTGTGAGTGTATAGCTTTGAGATAAGATAGATAGATAGATAGATAGATAGAGTACTTTATTCATCCCCGAAGGGAAATTAAGTTGTCATAGCAGCCGGTACATTTGAATACAATAAAATACAATACAATAGAATAAAATAAAAAATATTGAGGTAGAAAGAATAAAAAAACAGAAGCACAAGATAAAATAAAATAGGTAGATAAGGTGCAGTGGCAAGATGATGGTAATAGTACTGATGATATGATGGTAATGATATTGTTAGACAGTATACATGAATAGTACAGTATATATAGTATATAATATAACATAATATATATTTATATATATGATAATAATTATACCAATATAAAATCAGTATATAGTAGTAATGGCAGCAACAGTATATATAATAATAATAATAGTAATAGTGATATAATAATAGTAATTATAACATGTACACATGTATAAGTATGTGTATATAGACTTATGTATACAAGAATAATAAGGATCCATTTTCATGCTAAATTAAATCAAACTTATTTAAGTTTTAGCTGTGTGGTCAAACTATAACAGGAATTTAATATTTAACTGTCAAAAAGGACAAAACTAAACATTTGATTGTTGTTCTTGCACTGTGACGCCACATCTTGTGTTCCGCTAGATGGCGGTATAGCTGCTATCTCGCGTCATCTCCTACGTCATTTGTGCAGACGAGGAAGCAGCGATGGCAGCCGTAGTGAAGGGAACTGTTGTAAGTTTTAAATCTTTATATCTAAATATTCATACTCTCGTCTTGTGATCCTTGTTTTTTATTGTATTTTAACTCTCAATTCTTTAATGTGGAGAAACACAAACCGTTTCCGGTGTCAGAGACGTCTTTAAAACCCCAGTCACACCCTCGTGTAGCTACCGTTAGCTGTTAGCATGTTAGCTTCCGAGCTAATGCTGCAGCTGCTGTATTAGGTCGACTGTTAGCTTTAGAGGCTAACTGGTGGCTTAGCATGCTATTAATGTCAATCATAACAATACTAATAATAATATTGTTGGTGTCACGACGCTAAACGGTGACATGACAGCGCCAGGACACCACCGCTAGCTAGCTAGCATGCTAGCTGTTAGCTGCAGTGACCGTTCATTCTCACAGGTTTGTGTTGTTTAGCTCGATAACACCAGCTTGTAGCTTCAGACTGAACTCGATAGAACGATGGAGGCAAAGTGTTGAACACAAATATTAATGCAGATTTAAAATATGAATGACTGAAGATGTATGAAGTTGTGCATTAGACAAACTGAGCCTGTGAAATATGATGGAGCAGCAGATGTAAGTGTGTTTAATCAAAGAGTGAAATCAGTGCCCATCATCTTCACTATATTTACTTGTATAATTAAGTACAAACCTGAAGTACTTGTACATGTGTATTTAAATGCAGTGAGTCTTTATTGTTCTTCTCAACTCCTTTAAGGATATATCTTCTTTTCCACTGCTACCTAGTTTATTTATATTTCATATTTCATACTAAAGTTTTAAGATCTGATGAAGATATATCAACTGAAGCTCAAATAATATAAATACTTGATGGTTTCTCCCTTAATAACTAAACACAAGTGTTTCTGTATTGGATTCCCTCATATTTAATGGTGTTTCTATCATCATTGTTTGCTTTAATTTTGGCATGTGAGAGACATATAAAATATTAAAGGGTAATAAGAAGTAATGAAGGTGTCTTTCTATGTTTTAATTTTATTCATCAAGTCCCATGAAGAGAGTAATACACAACAATATATTATTATCCATGTCTTTGTGCTTATTGACTGAAATGTTCTTTTGCATTTTGTGTAAACACTTGTTATTTCTCTCATTGCAACTGCTGATATATCATTTTAATGCACAAGATATCCTCTTTTTCTCCACATGTATTTTTTTGCCCATGGCACTTAGATAATAAATACTGTACATTTAGTTGGAGTATTATTTTTGCTGTGAGGCATTTGTACTTTTATTTATCGAACGGTCTGAGGACTTCTTCCACCGCTGCTCATTTTCTCTTGTTCGCAGGCGGTCGAAGACGTTAACGTCACTTTTGAAGATCAGCAGAAGATCAATAAATTTGCCCGGAACTCGAGTCGGATGTCCGAGTTCAAAAGTGAAATAGAGGCAAAGAAAGTAAGTAATGTGTTTGTTGAGGAAACAGTCGAGTCACAGAGTCGGGCTCCACTGTGTAGATTCCAAATCCACATTTTAATTTAGACCTCATATTATTCTGTTTATTCTAACTTGGTATTAATACTTGTATTCAGTTGCCAGTTCATCAGAAGGCCTTGCTAGGAATAACTTAAGGTTTATAATGTGTTTAATGACACTATTTAAGAATCAGTGATTCATCTGTGTGGATAATTTCTCCATGTGTATTCACTGTTCTGTCAAACTTTATTTACTTTCTTCTAATCTGTAGTTTACCTTCACTGAAAAGGATTATAATTAGTCATCAATGCAAATTGCAGCTTGTGAAGTGACTGTGGAGCTGAATCAACACTTACTGACTCCTCTGGAACTCAGTTTGCTCAGATGAGTCACGGTTGAGTCTGTGTGAAGAGCTCTGCAGCTGCCGAGTGACTCAAACTGGTGTGTGAGCAGCCGTCACTGAGACGCTCTGTAACCACCTGCCCGTGTCTCCGTGCAGAAATCGCTGCAGAACCTGCAGGACGCCAGCGACGACCTCATGATGCTAGACGACGACTGTCAGCTGATCCCGTATCAAATCGGTAACGTGTTCATCAGCCACACCCAGGAGGAAACGCAGGAGATGCTGGAGACGGCCAAGGTGGGGGGGTGCACCGCTCATTCATGCTCTTTAGAGTAGCAATCATATGTCAAACAGCCCCATTAAACCAGAGTCTTCAAGTGAACTCCAGAACATGATTAAGATTAATTGATTAAAAGAAATTACAAAAGAACGGGAAATGCAGCAAAATAGCTCACACACATGTTAGTATTAAAAATCTTTTTTCATTTCTTTCAAGCAAAATTAAATTGGGAGGCATTTAAGTATGAATGAATCAAAGGGTTCATAGTCGCAAATATTTTCTAAGGTTTTTTATTATTAAAACTGATTTTGCACAGATTTCTGCTCCTGTAAGATAACTGGAGAAAAATATTGTTTTTGAAAATTACTTTTCACCTTTTTAGTGTTTTTAATCAGTGAATTACATTAATAATAACTGATATGAAGTTGTCTTAATGTGAAGCCTTAAATATTTTAAATAAATATTCATGAAATTTTCCTTCAACTGAATGTTTTGAAATATATCAGCTGCTTTTAAGTTTGAAGTATTGGTTCCATTATACGTCACCTTTCAGATAAGTCTCAGTTTTGTGTTTTATTCCAAAAAACGTTTTTCCTGTCACAGTGGCCTCAAGAAATTCTGATCTGTTAGTTATAAGGAAATGTTCAATCTATACACAAAACTCACCGAACTCTTTCACTGAGCGCACGGTTTCACAACTTCCTTTTCTTTGTTCATTTCTTTGCTGTTTACGATGTAGAACACAAACACTTCCACACCAACGAGAATTGTTGTGAAAAATGCACGTCCTTCTCTTCCTTATGTACAGTACCAAGAACTGTAATTGGATTTCTGTCCATCAAGGACACACAACACTTAACAACAACAAAAACCCTTTTATGAGAAGCGCAAGAAAGGCACCGCGTTTTTTTTGCAGATATTTTGGGGGATGGGGATGTTGTCCCTCCAGCGAGTTCTGGTTCTGTCCCCAAGCAACCAACGTTAAAAAATGAGGCATCTTGACTAGGGCTGCAACTAACGACTATTCTGATAGTCGATTAGTCACCGATTATTGAAACGATTAATCGACTAATCGGATTATGAATGACACAAATTCTCAATTGCTTTTATTTAGCAAGCAGCTTTTAAATTTAGCTTGAGGCTGTTCAAGGCATGTGATGACTGAAAATAAAGACAATAAAGATTGATACTTCATTAAAAAAAATGTCTTTTAATAAACTTTGCTGCATATAAGCGTACTGTTGACACAAAAGCAAAGAAATCAAGTTTTTGTCCATTTAAAAGGACAGGCAAAGTGCTAATAAAAAATATTAATTTAAATTTAAGTTTCCCTTTTTACTGTGAACCAAGAACAGGCCAAGTGCTGGTACTAAAAATAAATTAAAATTCAAGTATCCATTTTTCGTGTTAACAAAAAAGGACAGGGAAAATAACATTAATAAAAACATCAACAAACGAAACTACAGTCTTCTTCTGACTAAATCATTTTGATTAAAACAAGACGTTTGTCAGGCAATAGGATAATATTTTGCTTTTAAACTCGTTAATAAAAAGTTTAAACCATATTTTTGTAATGGATGCTAGAATCCTGCGCGCAGGTATATACGTGTATATATAACATCTGACAGAGGCGAGTCCGCATCGTCTCCGTTACGATGTCACACGTGACTCCTCCTCCTCAAATGCGCGTGTCCTGCTTCCATGGAGAGCAGGTCCGCTGTACAGATACTGCAGGTAGTTTTTATCGGGCTGTTACGGGTGAAGTAACCGAACTTTTTACTTCCTGGTGCGCGACTGCGGACGCCGACATTGGTCCATGTTTTGTCGCTATTGCACATGCGCGACTTTCAGAGATAGGAAGGGAGCGAGATGGCTCACTCCTCAGCTACTTCCATCAGCACCTTCGGTAAAACGCAGTTGAGTCCCGCTGCGCGGCACGAGAAACACGCGCTATGACGTCACCAACGAATCATCGACTAGTAAATTCGTCGGCGACTATTTTGGTCATCGATTTTTGTCGACGACATCGACTAATCGTTGCACCCCTAATCTTGATTTGATGGCGGAACCTGTCTCGTTTCTACGTGAATCGCCTTCTCGGATTTCTAAACTCTTAACCCCGGTCTCTATAGCTGAGTCCAGACACCGGACAGAGAAAACCAATTGCTTATAGATTTTTCCCAAAGATGTTTTTACTAAATGTTTAGTTGTTCAAGTGTCCAGGTCTCTGCAAAGTTTGGTTATTTGATGTTTTATAAAGTGGTTGGAACATCATGATTGACTATCAGCAGAACCTAGTCACCACAGCTCCACACCACCACCAGACACCCCGCTCCAAATAACCTCACACGTGCCAGATGGCAGCATCATTTTTGTACAATGGCAGGAAGTGTCGGCTTTTTATTGACTGATAAGCCGGTTGTTGCTTCTGTGGGGGGGGATCTCAGTGTCTGTTCTCTAACTGTGTCTCCATCTACAAACAGAAAGCACTGGAGCAGGAGGTCGGAGGCCTCGAGGAGAAAGTGTCGGGGATACAGCAGGTGTTGGGGGATCTGAAGATCCAGCTCTACGCCAAGTTCGGCAACAACATTAACCTGGAGGCGGACGAAAGCTGAGCCGTGAAATGGACTTTGACAGTTTCGCCGACACAGACTTTTTCCTGCAACTCTCGTATCACATCTGCTGGACGTTTTTCAAACCGAGCAGCGACATGAACAGCTTAGGTTTGTAGCTTCTGTTTACGCAGGTGATATACACAAAGTCACAAAGGTAAAAATAAATAAATACACTTCATTTCTCCTGTATTTAATCGGCCTCTTATTTAATGTTCATGTTTTTTTTTTACTTGTTATAGAGGCTAAAGTAAAAAAGAGGAACAAAACGTCTGTTTCAGCTTCTGTTCAACATTCTGCACAACGACCCATTTCATTTACGAGCCTGCTGCATATTTGATTCCCTGAAAGGTTTGAATTAACTTAATAAAAGTTCAGTTTGACAACAGGGCTCCGTGCTTGGTGAGTTTGTGATTTTCAAATGAAAAAACTTTAAAAGTGTCCAGCCTTATGTCGAATATTGTGGCGACTTCAAATCAAGTCGGTATTGATTATATAAGTTCACTCTGTCACTGAAGAATACAGTGAGACCCCCCCCCCCGGCCCACTCTGATTCCTTTTGAAATGAATAATAAATATCTGAGCTGCAGTCACACGCTGAGATGAATCAACATATCTTAAATAAGTCATCTCGTCTTAATCTGTGACCACAATGTTTTATAAAATAAGATTTAGCAAACCAAGGCGTGAAAACACTGAAGTCCTCCAAACCGTCTGGATTTAAGAGACAGAAGTGAAGCTTTTATTATTTGAAAAGAGAAAATGAATCTCGAACTACACAGATTTCCAAAACTGGTCGTGATGGAACAGTGTTTGAGGGACTTTCAGGTTATTAGAAGTTTCAATGAAACCCAGACTGAAAGTTTCAAATGAGCCTTGTTGTATTTCACGAAATTCAAAATGAATATTTGATTTGGAAATGACTCAGGATGAAACAAGACCAGACATAGTATTACACTCATAAAACTTAATTTTGCTGTTTAATACTAATTCAAATACCACAAACATTTGTGTTATTTAACTAAACCGATCAAAAGGGTGTTTCCTGATTGTTTTCCTCGAATTTCCTTTTATTGACTTATTAATCATTGAGCTGATAAACGCCGTCACATGAATCAGATAAACTGATGAGCAGGAGTCGGATCAAAGTCACTTTTAATGGTTAACCTGAAACTGAGGAAGGAAAACGACTTCCTGAGCTCAAATCAGAAACAACCGGATCAAGACTTGTGAAATGTTTACACTTTACAGCTGTGCCAGTTCATCGATAAATCAAATTATAGATCTGAGTTTGATTTTTAAAGAAAATATCAAAACTTGTTAAAAACAAACTTGAAAATGTTTTTGGCTGCTAGATAAATAAAAACCCATTTTACTAACCAACAATTAAAATCAGTCAAGAAAATATTCAGCAAATGAATCATTGATGAATAGAAGGTTTAGTTTCAGCCCCGTAGAACAAATGATAAATAAAAAGTCTTTGCTTGTAGCAATACAAAATACACAATACACTTTTAATGAGCTTAGGAATTTTTTTTATTAGATTCCAGAATTTGATAAATCAGAAACAACTGATTCCCGGTAGGTTTCTGCACACATAGTTACAGGCTTGACTCTCATTCTCCAACCGTGAATATTTAACAACGTCTTCAAATCGATCCACTGTTTCTATGTTTAACGTTATAGTTACAATATAATATAGTGCAAAGTATAACACAATTTTTATCTTGACACTGAATCAGAGACTCATTGGGCTTTTAAATTTAAAGAGTCCGATATTCTAGTGAAACAAGAACATTCACACTAAATTAGCTTTTTTAACCAGAGATGTAAACAAACAGAGGAAACAGAAAATTAGTGACAGGTCTGTTATGTACGACCCAAATACATAAATACAAGGTACACACAATGGATGGAGCTGTAGTTAGACAACACACACACACACAAACTCACTCACACACAAGTGAACTGTTTGATGTGAGAAGAAAATTTGTTGACTTAATGAGTAAAAGGAGCATAAAATTCAAACCAATGACTCGTCTAAAGTGAATGGGAACACAACAGTCTTAAATGGAAATCTTTAAAGTAATATAGTTTGATTTATTGTGCAAGTTGTAAGTGTTCTCCCCTCAAATCAAACTGTTCCTGTGTCAGAGAGATGTTGATTTAATTCTATAGATGTTGGATTGAATTTTGCTTTAATGAATTTCACATGCAGTGTTTACTGTGAATGAATTAAACAAGAAATAATAAACATATCAAATTATAAATACCTCTTGGTGTAGTTCTGTCTAATAGAAAACATAACCATAGAATTGGTGATGGTGGTGATGGGGGTGGGGGTGGTGGTGATGGTGGGGGTGGGGGTGGTGATGGTTTTGGGGCAATTCACACCAGATTTTACCAGGCCCGACTGGAACATGGTAGACAGGAAGTAGACCTTACCGAAATGGTGAAGCAAACGGAACTGATGGTGGTGGCGTCTGCCTGGGTGTTGCTCAGGCTGCCACTCGACATCCAGCCGTAACTGAATAGACACAGAAACGTTATTATTATTCCAAGACATTTTCTGACACGATTTAGAGACGTGTGTCGATGCAGGGTGTCTCCAGGTTACCATGTCTAAACACATTACATCATATGAAAAACTGAGGTTCTGTACATGTCTAACAGCTTAAATTGTACATTTGATTTAACAAAGCTTGAGATAAATTAAAATTGTTGTTCACAATCATTAATCATTTTTGTACAAGGACTTACTGGCAGGTCTCGATCCCAAATTGGAATGCAACCTCCACTTCCCCAGGGGAAGCCAAGGTGGCATGAAGCTGCTGGTACGCCTTAAAGGCATCCAGGATGCTGAGACTGTATCGTTCTTGTCCCTGGGTGTGTATCACACCGGCATGCCAGCAGCTGCTCGTTTCAACTGCAGGGAAGGAAAAGGAGAAATAATACACTTTATATTATAAATATAATCAGTTTTTATTTACTATACTGGCAAAAGTCACTAATAACCTTCTAATAGCTTCAGATCAGGGATTTGTGTCTGTCCTCGTTAGGGTTGCAAAAATTCCGGGAATATTCAAAGTTGGAAACTTTCCATGGGAATCAACGGGGATATACGGGAATAAACTGGAAATGTTGTTGGTAATTTATACTAACTGTATTTACCTTGTCATATACAGACATAAATATAAACATTTTGTTGTGTCATAGGCTGATTTGAGCCCTGAGGAAACTTTGGGCACTTGACTATATGCTTCTGCATCGTTGTGTCATTCTTAACATAGGTCTTTGCACAGTATTTGCAAATGTACACAGCCTTTCCTTCTACATTGGATGGGGTGAAATGTCTCCACACATGAGAGAGTGCACGTGGCATTGTTCTGTAGAATAAGATGAGAAAAAAGTTTGTAAAAAAACACTAATGCAATGCCAGAGATATAAATAGTTAGCCAAACAATTGGAATCGTCTGTAAACATATTTTACAATTGATGGATAAATGAATGGAAATAGGCTAGATGAACAGATGAACAATCCTCAATCAGCATGCTAATATATTTTCCCAGTAATATCATCGAAACTTACCTTTGAAACCATAACTTTTACACTTTTACTTAAGTAAAAAGCTTGAGTTGATACTTCAACTTCTACCAAAGTATATGGTAGAAGGAAGTAGAAGGAAATATTGGCCTATTTCTAGGGATCCAAACAGAGGATTGGAATTAATGGATCAAATTTATGACCTGATCTTCAAGCAGACTTCGTGCCACTTTACTTCATGCTGATTCATTGGTCTTCACTGTTTTTACAGAGGTTTCACATACAGTTAAGATATTTGGACCCCAGCCTATGTGAAAATAACACTTACACACATCCATAAAACTGTATAAATGATGAATATGTGGACATATACATATATACAGTAAGTATGATCACATTTGTCTTATTTAGTTTTCTTGGCACCAGTTTCAACACACGTTTTATCTTTCTCCCTTTTAAAAATCACAAATGATAAGACATCTCTGCTGTAAAAACGTATCAACCATCGACTGACCCTGAACATCGTTCACACGTCATTAAGGAAGCACACTCACCTTAATGATGTGTGTACTTCCAAACTTATTTTGCAACTTTATTGTAAAAAAAAAACTTTCGATACATACAAGATGTACATAAATTGTCTCAAGAAACTCAACACAAGTCTCCAAATGGAAAAGAAAACAGGCAAAATTATTAGATACAAATCAAAACCGTGAGAAGTCATGAAATGTTTGCACTGCTTTCAAAAAGTGTGCAAGTGAAGGCATCTGTTTTTACAATGTTGAAGTACGAAGCCTCCTGTCGGTCAATCAGAGGGAACGCACAGGAATATGTTTTGCTGTATCTCCTGTTTTTCAATGATTCAAGTTCTTTTTATAGAGTTAGATAGATAGAGTTAGATAGAGTTAGATCCAATGAATGAAGCTTATCATATTTTCAGTCCTGAACCAAAGACATTGAGATAAATCCTCGGTTTTTTAACATAAAACTAAGTTTAACTGAGCCTGTGCCATCATCAACATCAACTGAGCCCAAATGATGGCCCGGCTCAGTAAAGGTGAGTGAGATAACACAAAGGTAGAGCAGCTGCACAACCCCGTGTCTGTCATGTGCGGACAGTGAGCAGATGTAACAGTTTGGTTACATTCCACACTAGTTATGGTGTCTTCAGCGATTCAACAGCACTGAGCTGATTCATTTATTTACACAATGAAATCAGGAGGAAAAGTCAGATATGGCACTGCTGTGTGTAGCACTGGGTCGTCGGTTTATGGTGAAGGTCAAACCTGAAAGTGGGATTTGCCGCTTGATGAACCATCAGCAACATGTTTGTGCATCACATTAGCTGCCTAACTCGGCACTTCAGTAAATTCTTGGGACTATTCCAGGTGTGGTGAAATACAAGCATTGTACAGAAACTAATCTGCTTCTCATTCCCGCGTAACCACCTTCAACCACAGGCTCATTAACACTGATTCTCTTTAACAAACGTTTAACAGACTGGAATATAAGAAGGCGCCTCCTATTCCGCAACTCAAATGTCTGTGAAGCAGAAGTCTTGACGTGTTGTCCGGCTCCTCGGGTCCCAGGCGTCGAAGTCTCCTCAATGGTTCAGGGATGACGAAAAGATAAGGTCAGAGGTGTCAGAGTCTGTTTGTGAGACAGACAGATATACAGATTTAGAAGCGTAGGGACACAGATGTGGCGCAGGAGAGGTCAGAGGGTGAAGAGGAAAAACTAAAAAAACAAACAGCTCCGGCATAATGTGAACCTGATGCAGCAGATTAAAGCTCTTTTCTAATTTTCATGTGTTCAAATGACGATTCTCCGTCAAAACACTATGATGACATCGGGTTTACTGTTACAAGTAGAAAAGTTTTAAGTGAATTAATATTTTTCTTTTTTGGAGTAAATTTAAGGCTACCCATTTTATTTTGCTATATATTTTACTCTAAATTATAAAAATTTTAACACATGTATCTATAAAAAATAGATTGGAAGGATTTTTCATCTAAAATCAACAGAAAGCATTTGTGTGATATAATGACTTCTTAAATGATTAACCCTAAAAAATAAATATTTTTGCAGGTTTAGATTGAATAACTTTTTTCCACACACATAACACAACCACCAGGACAATTAAAAACTAAATTACACAATTACAGAATAACCATTTTTCCAGTTCATTGTCTGTATGTTCCGGCCGGTTTAGTGGCTCCCGCAAATATCCACAGGCGCACAGACCTCATTAAATTATGCCCCGGCTGCAGCTTATGAAATATCTGGAATTAAAAAAGAGAGAAGGAAAGAGACTTGAAGTTCTAGCAAAACCACCTCAGGAGGATCAAGATCTCAATTAACAATTCCTCCTGGTGGGTTTGTGTGATTAAATGGAACTCCTCCCTCACAGGCTCGTCTTCATGCACAGCTTGTTAAACCCTGGCTCAGAGGAACCCGTGGAAACAACTGCTCTTATTTCCCTCACGTCCTTATTTACTCTGTCATCAGCTGTTTATTTCTCTGGGTCCCCTCCCTCCGCTGCTGCCTGACCACACAGATGTTTATTACCCACGGTGCTGTTGGAGGTTCAGAGCAGAGTCTTCATCACCTCCTCTTCAAATACGTTGCTGTAGTCGACCAGTATCTGCTGATCAGAGTATTTTATAAGAGATAAATATGTTCACTGGCCACTGAAATAAATAATAAAGATGATGACCTTTCAAAAACAGCCTCAACAAAGTGCTTTATAATTTATCTATTAAGGACAGAAAATGATATAATACATAATTTAAAGTGGAAACTTTAAAGCAAATTCTATGAATTTATAAGAAATGGTTCAAAGCAATTAAAACAAGTAAAAGTAGGTTTTAGGGCAACTTTTCAAGTACTCAGATAAAGTTTTTACCTACTGTGTGGTTACTTTCTATATTTGTATTACAACATTTTGTTTATTACAGGGAACACAAACTAATTTGTTTTAAAAAAACTAAGTATATTTGTGATTTTAAAGTATAAACAGTAGAGATAATGGATGTTTGTGATTCTCTGAGCTCAATGCAGAATTTAAAGTGGAAACTTTAAAGCAAATTCTATGAATTTATAAGAAATAGTTCAAAGCAATTAAAACAAGTAAAAGTAGGTTTTAGGGCAAAGTTTCAAGTCCTCAAATAAAGTTTTTACCTACTGTTTGGTTACTTTCTATATTTGTATTACAACATTTTGTTTATTAGAGGGAACACAAACTAATTTGTGTTAAAAAACTAAGTATATTTGTGACATTTAAGTATAAACAGTAGAGATGATGGATGTTTTTGATTCTCTGAGCTCAATGCAGAAGCAGCACAAACAGACCAGAGGGTGTCTCTGTCTCCCCAGTAATTTTGCAGTCCCGTCCAATAGCTTTCCATGGTACCAGCACAAGCTCTGAGGTTATAGACGAGGCTGCACATTGTCAATCCTGAACAAATACGTCAAAGATCACATCACGGGTCCTGAAGAGGAATTTAGTGAATGAGATCTAGAGAAAATCTGTGAGAAGCTGTTTAAATAAAGTTGAGTCAGCGATCGAATGATTTTAGTTTGCATCGTGTTTCCTGGTTCCTGGTTGTCCCCGTGTGTGTTTCTCCTGAATGTCAAGAGTGTCGACGCAGATGGTTTGAAAGTCTTCAGCAGCTTCAGCCGCTCTTCATCACTTCCTGTCGCTCGGTGTCTGAAACCCCAACGCTCCTCAGGGATGTTGTGCAAGATGGTAAAAGGAGAACGAGCAGGTTGCAGTTACAGCTAAGATTTCACTTTCAGGTATTACTTCTAATTATTCAGGACGTGGTGAAAAGGCCACAGAGAAGTTTGAGAGACATTAAAGACAAGTTAATTTATTGGTAATGAATTCCTCTCCATCACTTCCTGTGCACAGCCACTCTGAACTGGTTCATGTGCGGAGGCAGAGCTCTTTACTGGGATATATCCTGTCACTCATTTCATAAATGTCTGTCAAGCTGATCAGCCGAGGCAATAAAAGCTCAATTCCTCTGTGGCTGCTTATGAATCATCTGAATGATGAGGACACGTCTTTGTGTAGACTGATCCCTGTGTGTGTGTGTGTGTGTGTGTTGCCTCAACGCAGCAATCAAGCCCTAAAAGTGCTTTGAAAACAAAATTGGAGTCTCAGAGCAAAACATCCATTGGTTTATTTAAATATTCGTTCATCTTTCATTTATGAATTGCTCGAATTTGAAATTAAAACATTCGCTCGTGTTCCATCGAGCTTCTGAAATGTGTGGGAGTCGTCAGCCGGTCGGTTTCCATCGGTTTCCTGCCTCAATCACAGGCTCTTAACATCCTGAGAATATCACCTCAGAAAGGTATTTCCATATCCACCAGGGAGCAATGGAGCAAATAAGACAATAAGTTGCCTCCGAGTCTTTCTATGAATATCATTATTGCCACAGTCTGAATTTATGTCAGTTTCTTCACGACGACCTTGAAGAAACTTGACTCGTCCGACCCGTTCGGGAGACGAGAACCTTTCGTTAAGACCTGGACAGAGGCTTTAAATCTTACTGCATCTTTAGTTAGTGATGTCTGAGGGATTTTAAGGAACCAGTTGTGTTGAGTCGTTGAAGTTCCCGGGCCACAGCCAGCCCAGTTCAATCTGTAGTTGGCCACCCCAGTAAAACCACTGCATAAAAACATTGTTGGCGATTTCCCTAACTAGCTTTCGCATCTTCTGCGTCTGATGTTTCCTCAAACACGGCAACGGTTCGTTTATCGTCAATATCTTTGCAAGTTGTGTTTTTGTAGGATCGGCCTCAGCAGCCGTTTGTTTGACCCCCACCCCCCCACTCTAACCAGTTCAACCAGGCTAGTGCTGTGACTCAAGGGGTCAGTGAGTCAGTGAGTGAAGAGTGGGGAGGTCGGTGGTGAAGGTAAATGTCTTGAAATGGCTGCGACTCCCAGACGCCCCCCTGAGGCCGGTGGAGATATAAATAACCTCAGTGTTCACGAGCTCAGACTCTTAACAAAGGAACCTTGTGTCTCCCTCGCACAATAATTGCGTGCTCCGCTCGGTGAACTGTGAGTTTTGTGCTGACCCAAGCTGAAGCACTTCAACTGGGACTCACAGGACATTTGGCATGGGAGGAATGAATGGGACTCTTATTTTCCACCACCAGCAGCCACACTCCTCCCATTTAGCTCCCTGATTTCCGCAGAGGGATTTTGAAGACCACGTCCGGCCTGGTGCACGCTCTCCTCGGGACATTTCCCAGAGTTCATATCGAGACCCTGCAGCCGCACGGTGACGCTAGCGTGGCTGCAGACACTCAGTCTTGTTGCTAATAAGGTGTCAAAGTCACTTTCTGCTTCCCCAGTAAAAGGGGGGGGGGGCTGTTATTTTTAAGTACACATACCACAGGGCCTCACAGTCCTGGTGGTCAATGCTTTTATATTGGTATAATTACTATCATATATAAATATATATTATGTTATATTATATACTATATATACTGTACTATTCTTATATACTGTCTAACAATACCATTACCATCATATCATCAGTACTTTTACCATCATCTTGCCACTGCACCTTATCTACCTATTTTATTGTATTTTTATCTTGTGCTTCTGTTTTTTTATTCTATCTACCTTTTATTTTTAATTGTATTCTATTGTATTGTATTGTATTTTATTGTATTCAAATATACCGGCTGCTATGACAACTTAATTTCCCTTCGGGGATGAATAAAGTAATCTATCTATCTATCTATCTATCTATCTATCTATCTATCTATCTATCTATCTATCTATCTATCTATCTATCTATCTATCTATCTATCTATCTATCTATCTATCTATCTATCTATCTATCTATCTATCTATCTATCTATCTATCTATCTATCTATCTATCTATCTATCTATCTATCTAAGTCCCACTTCTTCACTCCAAAGTTCTGTGTATCAAACAGCTTCCCTCTAATTGCATTGACTGAAGAACGATGGCTTCTCTTCTTTCACCCCCCCCCCCCCCCCCCCCCCCAAGGTGGATATTCAAACCAATGATCCTTCACTCGTATTAGTGTCGCACCGACTCGGCTCTGCTGTCGTCCAATTAGCTTCAATTTATGGTGCAAAAGCAGCAAATAACAGCGTGGAACATTTCATCCAGTCGTCCTACAGGGGGACATCTTTCCACGTCCACCCCCCCCCCCGACTCTCTGAAACACACTCATGGCTAAGAAGGGGGAAAAACGGGGATGAATTACGACTTGTATTTTGTTTTTTCATCCAGTTAAATTGGTCAACATGAGGCCGGAGCACAACGAGAATCAGCTTCTGCTCTGTGGCCGAGCTGCACCAGAGAGCACAGTCACATGATCTCCAGGAGCCGGAGTGAACAACTGCTGCATAAATATTCAAACTATGATTTATCTCCGCGTCACGTCCTCCCATCACCTGATCATAACATTAACTGTATAGATGGGGTCTATATATATATGTAATGAAAATATCAGACTATATCATAAACGTCCATAAACGCGTCCGTCGAAGATAGTTGACAAACTTTCTGGGGATACATGGGTCTGACTAGAATTGTGGGCACTAAATTAAACTTTCACATAAGAGACACCCGAGGAGTCAGAGTTTGATTAGAAAAAAGAGTTGAAATATTTTGAAATTGTCTAAGTGTCTAATTCTATTTCTAAAGATATATGATGCAATTTTATAACTTTTATTATATATATAACGTAATTTGTTCTAACTTCATGACTGTTATCTCTCTATCTCCCCAACTTTCTATCTCTCTATCAATTCATCCATCCATCACTTTATCTATCTCTATCTCTCTATCTATTTCTTAAACCAACTCTATCTTTCTCTATCGTGATATCCCTCTCTCTCTGTCTCTTTCTATCTCTATCTGTCCATCTCTCTATATCTCTATTGCTATATCGCTCTATCTCCATAGTTCATTGTTTAATACTGATTGGCACCTGACATCACCTTCTTTTTTGTTTCTCTGTTTTGTTATTTGATTTTATCAGACGACATTGAGAGCAACAAATTCCACAAACCGTATAGTTTTGCTCCCTTGTTGTAAAATGGCGGCCGACTTCTCCAGTGGTACCTCGACATGTGATGCTGCCGCGACGTCACAGGGACTCAAACGGTTGTTGTTTGACCTTGAGCTGATGTTTTTCTGTACAGTAAAACGTGTGGAAACACACAAACATTTCCAAAGTGAATGTGAGTGTATCTGCAGACAGATCTGAATGCAGGAGAAGTTCTTGTAGATGCTGTCGAGACAAAACAAGGCCTATGACACTCATTTATAAATGTAAAGATAAAGTATGTTACATTGGTTTTGATTCCTTTATGCTTTGGGACACCTGAATATGATCTCAACTTTATTGGATGAAACGAGTCCAACTTGATTAGAATTGTGTAAAGAGTGTTGTGTATTCACTAGAGTTAATGATTTTAGCATGTGTTTAAATACAATGACAGGCTGATATATATATGATGCTTATCTTTGTGACTCTCAGACATTCCCAGAGAATCCTCCAGATGTTTATTCAAGGCGGTCTGTCCCTCTTTTGAAAGACCCTTTACCTAGGGAAAGACCTCTGACCAGCAAATGGATGGGGGTAAAGGGAAGGTCCTTGACCAATGCATTTTCATCTTCATGTGCAAAACAACTCCTTATTCAGGCTGAAGCCCTGTTGTGTGATGTCATGTTATCTCTAGGTTTGGGGTCCCACCTCCCACCTATAAAACTTCTTGCCCTGCAGGGAGAAGACAGACTTTCACCGTTTGGCTGTGTGATTTCTCCAAGTCTCTAGAGCTCGTCCTGACCTGTACTACTTTTGTGTAATAAACATCATTATACTTGTAAGTACTGGGTCCGCGTTCCTTTCCTTCATCATCAAACTTCGACAACCACATCAACCTCTCGGCCGACCAGAATATAGTTCAAGAGGTCAGAGATTCGAGTAACACTGCTGATGGTTTGATTTCAGAGAGGAACTGGTGCTGATTGATTCAGACTTTCTACCTCATGATCCACTCGACCCAGTTCTCCTGCATCACTTGTGTCTGTAACAGGGTGGAACAGGATTATTGCATCTTCCTCCTGCTCTAGTTTGGACCTGTCGAGGCAGCTTAACGCTTGGGAGACAGGTTGTGCTTTTGGAAATCTCATATTTATCATTGCACTGCACGTCAGTGATTCAATGTAATGTTCACCCCTCAACGATTGCAGTAATTTAGAAACAGCAGATGTGGAAGCAGACTCACTCTTCACTGTGGAGAGCAGATTTTATCAGAGGTATTTAGCATTTAGCATTTAGCAACTAACCGTAACGCTGTGAGTTGAAAAGTTGATCGTTATTAAATTGTTTAAAGCCTCTAAAAAGATTTAAAATGAAAACAAATGCGGAGACATGATATAAAAGATGGAAACTGAAGCTGCCCTTGTATCAGGCTGCATTGTTTTGAATAGATTTTGCATATATTGCAATGTCATATAATCATATCAGGATAAATTATTATATGGAATTAATATAGGAAATAAGTAAATATCCAGGTTGACTCAAACTTTTTATTTTCATACATTATTGAACTTTATCTTATTCTAGTTATTATATTTTTTATGTTTTTCACCTGCATGGTTTTTATTTGTAAAGCTGTGTTTTGAAAAGGGCTTAGTTGATAAAATATATATATTATTTGTTGTAGTAGATGTAGATTTTGTCTGATATAAGTATCATCATTGTGTTGAATCTTCAGATCTGAAAAGATATTCCTTGGCTTTTTGTAAACTTCACACTATATTTCCGGAGTGGGCGAATTTGAGGATTTGGGTTAGACGCACAGAAGCTCTATAAAGGAAGAATCCTCCTCCTCATCTTCACGACACACATCTTCATCTTCCAGCTGAGTGTTTGTGATCCAGACGGGATGATCTATCTGTGGGAAGCTTTGAAGTGGCAGTGTGGCTGACGTGCACGACTCTGCAGGGCACGCTGGACGCTGCATGAAGGGAACAGTCGTCGGGTGTTATGAATGATTTTACACGTTTGGAGCAAAATGAAACAATTGAAAGTGGAAAAGCTCTCTGAGAGAGATTAGAGCCGCGCTGCAGGAGGTCTGTAATGACTCAGCGTGTGCTACATTTCTAAAGCTTCAACATCCAAGCACATGAATGAGACTGATCTACAAATAGGATGAAATTATTATAACATGAGAATTAAATAAGGAAGCAGGTGAGCAAAAATAATGTTAAATCAATGATGGAACTGAAAAATTAGATGTTGAGACATGATGAGCATCATTTCTGCTGCAGCTAATATCAAGGTTGTAGAAAAACATGTGTGGAGCATTTTATTAATCATAAGTCCGTGAAGAAAACTGTATTTCCAGGAGCTGGCACAAGGAGTCGCCACTGAGCCCATCTAGCTTTGCTCAAAGGCCTCTTGAGTTATGAGCAGATCTGTGATTGGTTCTTCAGATTTTGCTTAATAATTCATGTGCAGCTAATTTAACATTGTTTTGAGGTGCAGATTGTTACTCGTTGGTGCTGCCCCCTGCTGGTCAGAGTAAAAAAGGCATTGATAAGCCCATTTCCAGCCAAGGTCTGAAGAAGTCGACTCAGATTCACGACCTCGGACAGGATGTTACTGACACATCTTCCTGACTCTAGTCCTACTTCTACCAAGGAGGTTTTCATCTGCACGTGTGTGTTTGTTTTAATATTTGGCAGGATTACACTAAACCTGATGGAAGGATGTGGAACGGGTCGGAGAAGAACTCATTGAATGGATCTGGTTTAATGGCTTTTTGTATTTTTACACTTGAACTAATTTCTCAGAACATAATTCATGGATCTTGATGAGGAAGCATAAATAGGAGACTGATATTTATGAGTGTGTTCATGAAGCTCTAAGATCGTATTTGGCTTAAATGTGGTTTCATCATTGGACTGTTGCTGATTTGATTGTTATTACGCAGGATTCTACTAAAATGATTTAAATATAATTTCCTGAAGGGTTATTACAGGTGCATGACCTGTTGAAGTTGGAGCGAATCTGGATTAATGAAAATTGCGAGATAGGCAGTTTTTTGGGGTGTTTTTGACCTTTTCATAAGTTTGTAAAAATATCAATAGCGCAGGTCTTGGCCCAAACAGCAAATTAGATTTCTGCTGAGTCGTTGCTCTTAGTTTTAACCATCAGGGGTCTGAGGAAATGTGATGTATGTTCAAACACCAGCTGCACACATGTAACACATGTTCATCACGTTGCACATGAATGTCACAGCATCCTTCCATCACAGCTGAGGAGCGTCACCGCACGGAAACACACACATTTATTTCTCATACTGAAACACATTTGTGTGACAAAAGCATTTATTGTTCAAATCGAATCTCGTTGCCGCAGAGGAGAGCGACCGGTCTAACCTCGTTTGCTTTCAGGCGGCTCTTCTCCCGTCGGAGTATTTTTCTAAGTGAGATGAAGAAAAACAGCCGAGGTTTATTTCTCCTCTGGATTTTCAGGAAAAGTGGATTTGAATTGATGCTGTGAGCAAAAAGCCACATTGTCAGAGCTGCAGAGAAAAGTTGAGATGATTTGAGGACGTGAACACTCGGTTCTGTAGAAGCCAGTTGTGCCACAACAAACGATGAAACTGCCCTCGGCTTCAGGACCCCCAGGGGCCCCGTCCTTCACTGTGTGTATCTTATCTCTCTTGATAATTTTTATTATGTATTTACACCACATGTGTACACCATTAATCTACTGATCTATAAATCTCTCTTTGATTTGCATATCTGGAGAATCATTAATCTTATTGGCTTCACACAATCTGAAGCATGAAGGTATGCAGGTATGAAGTATTTTTGCAAGTCAATGACGTGTGAAGACTTCCTCTTCTCTCACAAACTGAAAAGAGTCGCAGGAAACGTTAGAATTTTGAATTTTGGCATAAAAGAAAACAACAATCCATACAAAACATCACTCGGATCATTTTCAATTTCAAGTCTTGCACACTGGACCTTTCAGGGTGTCTTCTGCATATTAAGTACCTTCATCCTTGAGGACATTTTTGCAGAGTATATACTTGTTTAGTTTGTGGACTTTCACTTCTTATGCAGCATATTTTAAACTGTTGCATTAACGGATCTGCATTTTATTTTTTTCTTTCTGCCCAGGCTGCGTATACTCGTTGTTTATGTTGGTGCAGAATAAATACTAAGTTAATTTTAACATTCATTTAACTTTATTGACAGGCATATCCTCTTATTTAACTTTCTTAACCTTTTTTTAAAACATCACCCAGTTTCTGGAGCAAAACAGAAATAACTGATATCAGTCTCACAAATTCCTCATTTCATTCCCAGAGTTCAATTTGCATTCTCACATTGTGCCTCCACCTTTTCAAAAGAGGGAAGAGTCTTGCCTTTATGTGCACGGTGCATTACGGGATCTGCATTTGAAATACATTAATATCATATAAAAATGATTTGATGCATGCAAACAGTTTACTCCTGAGTCCTCTCCACATCGAATCCAGTTTGGCAGAGTCCACATAAAAATAAATAAAACAGGAGGATGTTTACTTTTAAATGAACTCTACCAGGTAATGGAAAGATAAATAACAGAAGGTGCCGTGAACAGACTCTCTGCTCCTCCGTAGAATCAAGAGCTGCATTAAACGGGGCGTTCCATCTCATTAACAGTGGAAATGGAGGAGAAATAAAAATGACAACGTTTGGCTTTAGGAGCAGAAGGAACACAGGAATAAAACCGACGTTGAAGCGGATGAACTTTCAAACAGAAGCTCAGGATTCAGCCGAACGAGATGTGTGTCAGTGGAGGTGAAAGAAAGATGAGGAGCTCAACGTCCAAATATGTAAAAATAGCAGCGACACACATTTTGTCTTTGCATTCAACCTACATGTGTTTAAATAAATGATTCAGTTCTGTGACAAACCAGCTGTAAGAGCCACAGAGTACAGATGCATCAGTTTTCTGCAGACACGTGTCTGTGCTGATTTCACAGAAACTGTGAAAACCGAAAAAGCGAAAAAGGAAAAAGAAGGAATGTTAAACAGATTTCTGCTTTACCTTGACCATTGTGTTTCATTTCAAAGATTAAAATTCTACTCTTGTATCGAAAATCTCAGTGTTTGCAAGGTCGGTTCTGTCTTTATATGACCACATCACAGCGACTGGGTGAATAAAACATCCTCTACCCTTTTACTTCTCATCAGAACTGCCTCCTTTGCTCTGTCAGAGGTTCCTGGAGCTGCTTTTCCTCGTCTGACACAAACCAGTTCTTTAATTTCCCCCCCACGTCTTTTCAGCCGTGTCCCCCCAGTCGGTGATTAACCTGAAACAAAAGCAGCTTCTCCTTTTATAATAAGAAGAAGCTCGGTGGTTATTCAAAGCTTCATCTTGCTGCTAAATCCCTGAATAATCCCTCAGAACATCTCCTGGCACCTCGGTGGTTAGATGGAGGTGTGCAGCCTTTTAAGTGTGATGGATGGAGTTTACTTTCAGCTGCAGCGTCTGTGTGACCCAGTCGTCCCCAGAGAGCCGGGATGAGCCGGAGCCACGATATGGTTCAGCTGAAAAGCCTTTTGTTGTCCTTCGATCTGTATTCAGGGAAAGTGCAAAACAAACCCCCTTTACTCCGAGGTTTGTTTTTTATATTTGTGCGGCTTCTTTTATTTGTATTTAGAATCCATCAACCAGGGTTTCATCCGATGTCCTTTAGCTCACACAGATCTAAATGAAACAAAACAAATGTACATTTTTAAGTCCCCAGATGCAACTGCAGAACCTTGGGGTGCTGTTTCTTTTTAAACCTAGCCAAACATTACTGTCTCCATCTGTCTTGTGGTGTAAATCTTTCAGTCCGAGTGGAAAACGACACGTTGAATGATAAGTTGACGACTGTTTGTTTCAAGACCAGGAACCAAATCGATTGAAACTGGAAGTATGAACCAGAATATAACGCTGGTCTCAAATAGCCATCGTCCAATAGTCTGAATCATATCAAAATTATTATTTCTGACCAATTAATAATCACTATTATATGTCACACTCGCCCTCAGAAGTTGGTGAAGTCAGCCGGCCCTCAGTGTCTTTGTGTCTCTCTCCAGAATCACTTAATCCTCCTTTAACCATCATCAGATCATGAAACTGTTTATTTCCTCCACAGTGATTTGAAATAGTTTTTCGATTTACTGTCATCCTGTGCTCCGATGCTCACCTGTAGAGAAAGTGACTGAGAGGAAGGGACTCACCACAGTGACTCTTCTGGGCTGTGACCCTGTGAGAGAGAGAGAGCTGCCTGCAGACGTCCGACCAATAACAAACTCTGACAAGCAGCCGGAGACGTGCAATGATAGGAAGAGAAAACCACAGTTCAAACCCAGTCACTGACTTGTTTCCCCATCTCCTGATCCTGGAGGGTTTAGGTTCTCAAACAGTTTCTATAAAACCTACATGCTAAATGTTGTCATGTTGCCCAGAGGAAAAATACATTTGATTTAAGAAACAACTCTTTTTCAAAGATTGTATTCCACTGTAAAATCCTCAGTGTTGCACAAAAACACTTTAAACATGAGGTTTAGGATGAAGAGATCTATCAGGTTCATCATCTCTCTTATATCCACACATTGTTTACAACTCATTTATGTGTCAAGATGTGTCTCTATTATTATATCCCTGTTATTTTCTGTGTGAAAATGACGTGGGATTCTGACTTTGAGGTGAGACCATCACTTTTGTCCAGATGCACATGGTGGAGTGACACAGCAGTTTTAAAGACGGAGGCATTGTGATAAAGTCAGATAATCATAAAACAAGAGAGACGACAGTGGCTCAGTTTTGACTTCAGTGTTTCAGTTCCATAAAAAAAATGATAAATCCTTCACTTGTTCCCATTAAATATGATTCAGGAGGTAAAAGAAATGTCGGCTCAGTCTCTAAAAGTGATTTTTAGGAGATTTGATCTGTACATTATGAGCCGAAACTTCCAGGTTTAGGATCCAAAAATGAATGGAACAGATTTACAACTTAATTTTATGTTTCCTTTTTGAATTATGGTTCACAAATAGTGAGTACTGAGAATCCAGGAGCGAAATAAATTTTGGTTTTATAGCTTATAAGAATTATCAAACAAATAGTATTAACTTTCTGTAATAGATTAGGTAAATAAATGTGATAGAAAATTGTATGAGCAATTTCTGGAGAATTAAGATGGAAGAAGAAGAAGAACTTTCATTTGTTTTCACATTATTTGTTCAATTATTTCTACATGTATTATACTCTAAGAAATACATTTTATTATTTACTATTTTCTGAATTATTCTATTGTTCTGGATATTGTATTTGTGCATTTTATATAATGTAATTTATTTATTTTATTCCTTTTCTTTTCTTAGCTCTCTTATGTGATCACTTTTGTTTTCTCTTGTTGATTTGCTCACATTTCTGTGACTGATTTATATTGATCTATTCTTTAGTGTATTCATTGTTATTTGACCACGTTGATCTCTCTATTTCTTTAATGGATATATTCTTTATCCAGGCTGATCTCTGACTACATAGAGCAGATGAAAACCTCTGCAGCTCGTCCACTTATCATCACACAAACACCATTAACCTGCTCTGTGCAGATCTAACAGATTCTACCCACAAGCTCGAGTTCACACATCATATCTGGATTGTTTTATACAACAAAACAAAAAATGTGTGAAGCAAACTCCTCACTTACTTACTACCCGTGGCTCGTGTGCCAAACCATTTCTGGGCCAGAACCAGCGGTCGGGAATCGTGCACGACATAAAATCCCCTTTTAAATAGGAAGCGGTCATTTGAAGGCTCTCACTCGGACGTGTGCGTTCTCACGTGCAGCCCCTCCGAGATCGGTGCGTCCTGAGTTGTTTCCTTTTGTGTTTGTACATCCTGCACGTGGAGGAAGCGTCATCACTGAACGCTTCACTCTCTGCACCGGGGGAAATCACCAGTGTGACTCCACATCCCTGTTTCACTGCGACAGGAGCACTTACCGCTGACACGTCTCCAGACATATATTCTGCACAAGAGCAAATGCCAAACTGTAATGTTGAAAGATGGCTGCAGCTAAATGGAATGGGGGGGGGGGGGTTGCAGCTTTCCACATATGACACGTTGAGCCCCCGGAGGTCACGAGGTAGGACAGATTCAATTAAGAGTTCCTGGAGAGGCAGTGGGTCGGAAATGAAGTCGTCCGCGGTGCGTTCAAATGCTCGCGAATGTCTTCGCTCTGTGACGAGCAAACAGAACCGGCTCTTTCCCTCCCAGTCCTCGTGCGAGTGCGTGTCTTTGAATAATGATTCCGATCGTCGGGATCTCGTGGGCCCGATGGAAGCCGAGCGTGCAGGTATAGCCCGCGGACGTTCCGTTTCCACGGCAACATGAACCGGTTTTCTCTGAGACCTTTTTGTTTTTCGAGACAATGTGCAATCAGCGATGAAGCACACGGCCAATTTCATCAAGTGAAATGAATACTGCCCGCGGCCATGAAGTGTTATGTGCTGAAGGAATTCACAACGTGAGGCTTCATGATGCTCAGACTCAGCTGGATTAGAGCTGGAAGAACAAGTTTGTACTTCAAGTTGAGTTTCAGAAAGTACAAGTATGTGTTTTCACATTCTTTCCATGAAATTGTCGTGTATTCGTTGGAGTAAAACATGTTGGTGTGTGTTCAAAACATAATGACAGGCTGATATATATGATGCTTATCTTCGTGACTCTCAGACATTCCCGGAGAGTCCTCCAGTGATTATTCAAGGAGTTCTGTCCCTCTTTGGAAAGACCTTTTACCTAGGGAATGACCTCTGACCAGAAAATGGATGGGGGTAAAGGGAAGGTCCTTGACCAATGCATTTTCATCTTCTTGTGCAAAACAACTCCTTATTTAGGCTGAAGCCCTGTTGTGTGATGTCATGTTATCTCTAGTTTTGGGGTCCCACCTCCCACCTATAAAACTTCTTGCCCTGCAGGGAGTAGACAGCCTTTCACTATTGGCTTGTGATGTCTCCGGGTATACCATGGTGCCCGTCTGACCTGTGAAACTTCTGTGTAATAAACATTATTATACTTGTATTACTGGGTCCGTGGTCCTTTCCTTCATCATCAAACTTCTACAACAACAGCAACCTCTCGGCCGACCACAGTATACTTCAAAATGTTTTTATTTTTTACATTTTCACATGGAGATGGATCATGATGAAAAATATCGGACATGTTTTCAGGACTGAGGTCTATGAGCCACATAGAAATGCAGACACACTGTGATACAGACTTTAAATAAAGATGTGCAAAATTAAGCAAAAATATCTGGAACACTGAGGGGGGGGGGTGTTGCCATCTTGCACTTGGTTTTGCTTGGGTGTTAATTATGCTAATTTAGTATCCTCGTGCAAATACTCACTCAAATACACACAAATGCTCCTTACTTATACACTTCTCTGGCAGTGGAAGCTTTGTCATGTTTGTACAAACTTTGTAAGACGAATTAAGGATATGACTACGAACTAAAACCATAATCAAACCAACAGGCTTCTGTTTCCCAACAACCCCAGACTGGACCGTGGATGAGCTCTGGTTGGAGGGTTGTGCTCTTCCATCAGCTTCCTCTCCATTGTTGTGCAGTTATTACACTTTATTCAGTGAAAAACAAGAGAAAACGTTGCTTCTGAATATAAGTCGTAACGTTTCCCGCTGCAACAACAAGAGAAAACCATAGCGGGAGACGGGGCTGCACACAGTCGTCATCAGATGTGACCCCAGTGCTCTGAGGAGGTTTCACTCGCTCGCTGCAGAATTCAGAAACCGAGAAGGTTCCTGTGTCGTGACCTTCCAGATTCATGAGGCAGCCCTATTGATTTAAACAGGTGTAGAGGCCTCTTCACCTGCCCGGGGAATCGAATCACGTCAGAGTTGCCGGCGGGTTATTGCACGAGACACCACATGACACTTTTATATCGGGGTAGGGGGGGGGACACACCGCAGCACATTTCTGAAAGGACTCCACCAGGGAGCTGAAGCACCCAGAAAGAGGTTAATAACATTTTACTCCTGGAGAAATATCCACGAAGCGCTCGAACGGGCGCGGAATTCACATTCTGCTCGGTCCTCTGACTTAATGTGTTCAGGATCTGTGCTCATCCTCCCTGAGAAATCCAATGATACACTTCTTTACTCCGTTGAGTAAGCTAATTAAGTTTTTGGAAAGTACTCAGAGTTCCATAAGCACGGCAACAACGTCTTTAATTTCAACCAAACGTAAAAAAAACGGCTCCGTCAACTTTATCTCAGTCGAACTGCAGGAGGAGCAGCTAAAGTTTAGTGTCATTTAAGTTCTGCAAGTTGTCGCAGTGCGTGTGTGTATGTGTGTGTGTGTGTGTGTGTGAGTGGGTGTGTGTGTTCCCATAGGTGAGCATGCCCAGACTTATTTCAATCCCTTTTGTGAATGGCTGATTATCACAATCTGCTGCTTGAGTTCAGGGGGAGCAGCAGCGTGAAGTCCTTTCAGAGCGAGACCAGCGGATCAGAGTCGGCATGGCCCAGAAAAGTGACGGTAAGTTCCTGTTCTGATTGTGTTTCTCATCTTTTTATCTTTCTATTACATGTTTCTTTCCGAGTAGACTTGATTACAAACAAGAGCACTAATAAGACAGCTCGGGTGTAAGTGAGTGGCAGCGCTAACTCGCCCCCGTGACACATTACGATAAAGCTCAGGATCTTTTTCTTTTGTTTCCTCGGGAACTTTCGCCTTCCTCTGATTTCTTTTTTCTCATTAGCGCTTTTGAAACCTGATTATTCTGCGTCTCACGAAGACTCTGACTCTTGAAAAAAAACAACGGCATAATCATTTTAATTGCAGCCCTCACCTCGGGGTTGTCATGTTTTTAATGCCAGGTGTTTTTTAATATTCTTGTTGAATGGGGAGAATTTAAAAATGAAAAAGGGTTAAAGAGGTTTATTGATTCACTCGTTTTTCTTTTTTCTTCCACGACTTTACATGAGCCCATTGAGCCTGTTGTGAAATCCTGCAGGAATTTCTCAGTGCAACAACAGGCAGATTAGTCTCACTGAGCTCCCCTTCTCTCTCTCCACCCCCCCCCCCCCTTCTCTCCCTCCATCGTGCAGCTCCGTTCTCCGTCAGGGAGTACAGACCTTCAGATCAACTCGTGGTCACGTCGCTCTTCCGTGACGGGATCCTGGAGCATGTGTACCCGGCGTTCTTCAAGGCGCTGAGCCACCCCGACCACGTGGGCGTCGCTCTGAGCATCTCCGTGGCCGGCTACGTGCTCGGCGGCAGCTCCTACTTCCAGGCGTTGCTCTTCGGCGGCGCCTGGGCCGGCCTCATCTATTACTGCTGCCACGACATCTGCGAGGGCTACATGGCGAGGCGGCTGAGCACGGACATGGCCGACATCCAGGCCCGCTACCTGGAGAACCCAGAGAACGGTTTCTGGGTGGCGGAGGCGGACGTGGGCGGCCAGACGAAGGTGGTGGGGATGGCGGCGGTGACGGGGAAGAGGGCGGAGGAGGAGAGCGCCAGGTTTGACGACAGGAACGGAGGAGTGGCGGGCGGAGGCTCGGAGCCCGACCAGGACGCCGGAGACGGGAGCCACGGCGAGGTGTCCCACCTGGTCGTGGCGTTCCCACATCGCCGGAGCGCCCTGGGCTCGCAGCTGATGCAGAAGGCCCTGGACTTCTGCAAAGAGCGAGGCCACGCCCGCCTCGTCCTGGACGTCAGCTCGCCGCAGACGGCCGCCGTTGCCCTGTGCCGGAAAATCGGCTTCGTTCAAACGGCCTCGCACGGCAACACGCACGCTAACCGCTGGTTCTCCAAACTGGCCAGAATCAACGTGCTGCGGATGGAGAAGTTCATTTAGATTTGCACTCGGTACCTCAGCACCTGATACAACCTCACATGTACAGCACAATAAGAATACGTCAGTTAATTTATGCTTCCTGTCTCGTTAGCTCCTCCCTGCTGAGTGATACCCGGTCCCCCCCCCCCCCCCCCCCCGCCCCCCCCCGTCCCTCTGGCTTGCTCTCATGCTAGTTTGAAACATTAAATTCCATGTTTTTTTTTCCACAAAGCGGCATTAATAATGCCAGTTTCCTTGTGTTTCCTCTTGCCTTGATGTATTATGCAAACACCTGCACCCCCGACGCGCCGCTGCCCACAACCACAGAGAGAACAACGGGATTACTCAACATCCCCCGGTTTGCGTCCGAGTGTTTTTATTATTTCTAATTGCAATGAATATCAATTTGAATTTGTTTTGAATTCCTCATTTGAAGTTACCGAGCACAAACAGAATCAATTAGCTGTTGTTGTCGTGTCCGTTCAGGGAGAATAAGACTAAATGTGAGGGAGGAGAAATTCAGTGGTTTGGAATCAGGAGAACTTTTCTTTTAAGCTCCTTTCCACAGAGAAGTGGAATCCCTCTAATGCCAGCCGACTTCTAAGACCTCACAGCTCTTCGCTTAAAATACCGATGAAAAATGCCATAGTATGAGGACATTGGGGGGTTTAGAATTCTTTGGAGCTGAAAGAGCTCTGTGTGTGTGTGTGTGTGTGTGTGTGTGTGTGTGTGTGTGTGTGTGTGTGTGTTTGTGGCATCAAAAGAGGATAGAGTTCAGTGGCACTCAGGTCATCACACACAAGGCGAATACCGAGATTATCGACACCAAACAATAGAGAAGCAGCTTAAGTGCCGGGCGTAGGAATCCCTGGTCGCTGTGTGCTGGCGAGCTTTCATGAAATAATGTAAACAAGGAGCTTCCTGTCAACTCGCCGCCGGATGCCAGGACTAAACTTCCTCAACAAAACCCACAAGGTTTGTGCAGCATCAGCTAAACAACGCAGATTTACAGATTTGTCTTTTTTTTTTTTTAACCTTTATTGCCTCAGAAATCCCCCGGAGGTGATTAAGGTTTCCAGAATATTATCAGCAGCCGCACAGTCGAGGCTTATCTCTGAAGAGTGTGTGTTCCCACGGACAGAATAAGCCTGTGAGGGTAAAAACATCAAGCAGCCAGTGTGTGTAGTGACAGGAATGGGTTTCAAGAGAGTGTTGTGTATGGACAGACACACACACACACACACACACACACACACACACCGTCAGAGGCCTCCAGGCATCAATCACTCCTGCTGAGGCTGTCAGAGGGAAATTAGGCCGGTGGCCAACAGGCAGGTGCCGAACCAGCCAGAGGGAGATGAGGCTTAATTCTGCTCAACCTGTTGTCGTCCTCTCACAATCACCAGATTGTGATTCCCGGCTCGATTGTGATTCCTCTCATTCACGCGCCGCACTAAATCGAGCCAGTTTGCCGATTTGAGGGGAAGTTAAACGGAGAAAAAAGCTTCGCAAACACTCTCACAGAAGAGTCTGAATTGCTGCGGCTGCAGTTCCGAACACAAGAGGCGTTCATCCACTTAGACGCTTTTATTTCCTCACAACATCGCATGCGAGTAGATTTAATTTGGCTGCTCGTACGTTACAAGTGCAGCTGCAGTTCTAATCGCGGCTGTTTGTTTGGACTGTGCTGACGCTGGAGGCAGTTTCCTTTCTGAACCTGTTAGAGTGACCGGCAGTAAATGAGCCGCTGAGAGCAAGGGCGTAACTTTGTGTTAAACATCGGGCGTCAAGGTCAAATGGCCTCGTCTAATATTGAATTATTTAGAAAACTGCTTGAAATAATCATGATATCTACCAACTAGTCAGTAGCTAAAAAAGTTGCTGTAAAATTAGGGTTTTTCGGGTTGCAAATCAAATTTAATCAATGAAACCATCCACTTTATGATGTTTTATGATAATCATGATTTTTCATTCAGTGTGATGATTATCAAATTGTTTGTTTAGCCTGGTTTGTAAATTACACCCGAGCTGGAGAATCCGTTGTTGTTGCAGCTGTGGTGAACGACTGATGAGTCTCCGCCGCCGCTGCTGCAAAGCAACGGTCGCATGTTTATTCAAAACTTTATTCAAATTCAACATAATGTGTCCAAATCGCACCAGATTCATTCATGCCGATTGTTAATATGAACAGTCCTAGAGATGTGCGAGCCTCAGACAGACAGAGGTTGAACAGAATGATTTGATGGACAAGGCCAGAAGGTTCCAGGTTTGAGTCCCGGTTCTGACGTGTTCTTCCTTTGTGCAGTTTGAATGTTTCTCCGAATCCTCCCACCGTCCAAGGACATGCAGAGTGGGATTAGGTTCATTTAGAATGTGAGAACTCACCTGCTCCTGCACAGTCAGTGTTCAGATGCACATCTAGCAGCTTTGAGTGTGTGTAGCTCATCTGGATTTTAAACTTCTAACATTCAGACATCTCCATCGACCGCTGCACGAGCTCCTGAGTCACTGCTTCAAACTGTTCTGCATCAGTTCAGTGCAGCAGGAACATGTTTGTCTCCTAGATTCAAAACAGACTTGACAGCTGCCATCTTGACTTGTCTCGATGACGTGAGGACTCTCAAGTTGACAACACGGGAGTCTTTCCCCGTCGTCCCCTCCCACATGGCGTGCACGCTGCCTCCGCCTGCCAACCCTGACATGTCCAAGTGAAACTGGCCCCAGACTCTGCAGGTTTTCATCATCCTTCCCTGCAAAGCTGCTCCAGCTCTAACAGGCGGCTCTGGGACGCTACACACAGAGAAGTGTGATCTCCTGAAAACCTTTAAATCTCCACTTAACGTATTGTGTGAATTTCAGGTGCTTGTGTCCCAATAAATACTTTCACAGCGGAAAGTAAACATGTATTTTATATTTACCGTTAGTCAGTCGAAAGGGTTACGACAGATTACCACAAAACTGGACTAAACTTGGGTTATTCACTTTCTTTTATACTATGATAAAGGACATTTTGCAAATTTTTTTGTTGATTTTAGAATAATTCTTGCATCTTGATGAAAAAAATCCAACTTGTTTATGTGATGATTATTCATGAGTGTGTGTAATTTGGTGCAGATTCATCCATCTGTCTTTATTGGACTTGAGGTTTTTCCATTCTGACATAACGTGTGCAATCAATGAAATAGGCCCAACTCTCATCAGAGGATGAGCTCAAGAAATCTAATTGGAAAACATTTCTTTGTCAACTGCTTTTTAGAACGGGACGGTGTGTGTGTGTGTGTGTGTGTGTGTGTGTGTGTGTGTGTGTCTGTGTGTAGCAGGGATTACCTCGAGCGTTCTCTCATTAATCTGCTTCACGTCGAGATCGAAGCCGTCCTGCTCATCGTGGGGAAAAGAGTTCACGTAACTTAAGGCCGCACTTCGGCGACACCTTCAAAGTAACAGCGTAGCCACTAATCACCATCACGAGCCGTGTCTCTCTATCTCTATGGTTACCGCTCTTATTGACTTGGTGAAGTAGTGGAGATTAATTGCCATCAGCCCATGTGTGGCGCTGTCAGAGAGCCAGAGGCAGATTTGTTTGGCTCGTCCATCATCACACGCGATCCACCACTTCCTCACATCATCACTGTTCATCTTCCTTGCAGCTCCGCAGGAAGTCGCTTGTCTTCTTTCGGGGCCGAGCTGCTGAACTTCACCGCAGAAGACAAACACCTGGCCAATTACTGGAGGAGTTAAATCAGACGCACCGAGCTCTTACACCAACACGCGTGAGGATCCCGACATTGTGCCGAATCTGCACTTCCCTCCCTCTGAATGATTGGTCACTTATTGGCTCGCATGGCGCAGGGAAGATGAATCTGTGTTTCTATTAGAGGACGACATTAGAGACACTAACAGGTGAAGCAGGAGAAACAGGAGGTGTGGTGACTGCAGCTACTACACTGGAACATGCAGGACAGAATAACCACGGCTCCATTATCATTCAAGATTGGTCCTCGGATCACAGGGACACACGTGGGATTAGTTTCAGTGAGTTGTTTTGGAATAAATTTTGCGCCAAGTCTACTTTGAGGATGTAGGAGCAGGACTGTGGGGATTTGGTCAAAGAAATAATTGGACACAACAACATCAACTTCGTAGTTAGAAGAAATATGGGACGATAACTTTTTCATGATGAGTTTCCCACAAAAACTGAATTCAGAAGAAAGCTCCTCTTATCGTATATAATGGTCGTATACAATTATAATGATTCTGCAATATAACGAAACAAGGAACACAGATCTCAATCAAACCATATTGTTAATTTAAAATACTGTTAATGCATTAAGGGAATGCAAAACTTTATCTGGTTAAATTCATCTTATTTTATTCAAAAATCTATTCTACTATTTGATACGTATTTTTTATGTAACTCTTAAACGAAGAGAACATCTGAATCTACTCCTTCTTACCTCCGCCCCTAATACTTTTAACTCAGTCCCTATAATTAACTTCATCAGATAAGCATAAGTCCGGCTCCGCTCTATTCTAGAAATGATTAAACTCTAATGATATGCGGCACAATTCCATCATATCTCTGACTTTCCAGACATATTGAGGGAAAGGGGGTGAAACTAATATCCGTTACAAATGGCCGGCAGACGCCGTTAATAATCCAGCTTTGATTGATCTCTATATTAACTAAAGACGTCTGAATCTATTCCACGAGGAGGTCGGAAGACGGCGCTTTATCACGTACGTTCAACGAGTCGCGGATTAAGCCGCAGCGAGGATCTCTGGAGCGGCGTTGGAGTGAGGAGAGGATAAAGGCCGGGGCGGTGGGATTTGTTTCTCCTCCAGCAGGAGAACCAGACCTGATAACAGACTTTTGATTTCTCCTGGAGGAGGCATGGCCGTCACCTGGTTGGAGAGCGTCTGATGCCATCTGTTCCACGACACCACACAGGCCCGATGTCGTATGAAGACAGATTACATGTTGGTTTCTGTTGCTGAGACAACACACGTCTCTGCATCACCTTCACGGTTTGTCTCAGAGGCTGCGACCTCACCTCCTGTTCTTATTTTAGATCATTTAATTCTCACATCTGGTGTCTATTTGTAAAAAGATGAAAAAGCTGATGTAACCCAGGTCTCATGACTTCAAAATGATTAAAATAATTATTTTCCGAACCGGAAATCCAAACCGGAAGTGCAAACTACTTCCGGTTTCGGGACTGTAAATATCCGGGTGTAGAGGCACCCTTCCTCTTTGTTTCCTGAGCAGTGCGAGGGTGAGTTGTGTTCTCTGTGTTGTATTGGGGTGGTATGGCGGGATGCTAGTTAACCTGTCTGTGTGTGTGTGTGTGTTGCCTCTGTCTGAGTCCGTTAGCTAAATGCTAACAATGCTAACAATGCTAACAAACCCCCTTTGGGGAAGCAGTGATCCATGAGTGATGTTTTTGTGTATATTTTCTTGAAATTGTGTTGTACTTTGATTGAATGTTTTTTTCTTTAAGTCATTTATTTTATAATGAACAGTTAACCTTAGTCAAAGGTTTGTAGGATTTAAATGTAACTCAATGCTCTTTGTTTCCTGAGCAGTGCGAGGTGCGAGGTGAGACTCTGCATCAAACTGCCTCTAGAAGCCTAACGGGAGGTTTAATGGAACCAGACACAGGAACAACTTACTTTGTTCATGAAGCTTGTTCTCGTGGGTGTTTAGTGTTTGGACGAGCTGACAAGCCGGTGTGATATTCATATAAACAATCCGATGTGGACGCTGACTCTGAGGATCATTTCCGTCGGCCTCTTCCCTCTCAAGCAGGCGGCCGATGGATTTCTCTCAGAATCGAACACAGATGAAACCTGCTCCGAGAAAACAGGCTCCACGGTGTAAAAACTATAACTGGATAAATACCTATTGTACAGTTTATCATAGAGAACCTGCAAAAGTAGATAATTATTACTCAGTCGAATAAGAAAGAACAAGAGCAGTTAATGCAGATATCGATTATTATTATGATATAATGTTGGATATTACCAGGAGCTGATGGAGGATTTATATTAGTCTCTTGCATTAAGTGGACAGTGGCATTAAGGGGCTGAAGGTTTGATGACCCCGTCTCCTAGAAACTTAGTTTATATGCAACTAATTTTCAACAATATGTGAAATTTAATGTAGTCACAGTTTCAATTTACCGTAATGAGCTTTAGAATCTTTTGGTTTAGCTGTAATAACCCCTCATAACAAGTAGAACATTGTTTTTTATAGTTGTGTTTATTTACTAGCAGCACTTGCATTGTGTTGGTTTAGTTTATTAACTGATTCCTCTTATTTATGTGGAAGAATGGATGGATAGATAGATAGATAGACACATAGATAGATAGATAGATAGATAGATAGATAGATAGATAGATAGATAGATAGATAGATAGATAGATAGATAGATAGATAGATAGATAGATAGATAGATAAATAGAAAGATGAATAGATAGATAGATAGATAGATAGATAGATAGATAGACAGATAGATAGATAGATAGATAGATAGATAGATAGATAGATAGATAGATAGATAGATAGATAGATAGATAGACAGATAGATAGATAGATAGATAGGTAGATAAATAGAAAGATGAATAGATAGATAGATAGACAGATAGATAGATAGACACATAGATAGATAGATAGATAGATTGATAGATAGAAGGATAGATAGATGGATAGATAGATGGATAGATAGATAGATAGATTGATGCATTATGCTTTTCTCTGGCTGGTGGCCGTTGCTCTCTCTCTCTCTCTCTCTCTCCCCCCCCCCCCCCCCCCCCCCCCCCCCGCCTGCGGGACTGGATTTAGTCGGATTTTTAATTATCTGATTTCTAAATGAGTTTTTTTTTTTTTAAAAGCCAAAAGTAATAACAACAAAAGACAGTGATGGATCTTGGGAGACTGGAATGTGCTTATGAAGACACAGATTGTTCTCTATCTCTATCCAAACCAACAGAGATTACCACCCCCACTCGGAGGCCTATGAGCAAATAAGAGACAATTAAACGACACAACCGCACAAAGGGCTTGATTATTATTCCTGATGGCACGAGGGTAAAGTCCCATTCATCCACGGGTCAGCGACGCGACATGATGAGTTTATAGAAATTAAATGCTGGAGTCTGCAAGTGAGGGAATCCTGGATTGGACAAGGACAACTTCAAACCACAGCAGTCTTCTTCCTCTCTCCATCCGTCCCTCCACTCAGCTGCACCTCAACGTGGACGCACAGGATTATTGCCCAAAACTCAGAAGAGTGTTTCCCAGCAGCTGCTGAGGTGTCCAGACACGTGGACGTTTACTAACTCTGTGCTGAGCAGTGGAATCTCCTGGTTCGTGAAGAGGTCATCTTCTGAATAAGCACATCCCGCCGCTCCCGTCTCTGGAGAATTAATTGTTGCTGGACATCGTTTGTGTTTCCTGCCAAGTTGCCAGAAAGTTTCCCTCTCTTGCAGAGTGCCCCGACACACAGGGTCCCTGAGCTGTAACTCTCCTCCCATCACCTGATTCATGACTATGGAAAGAGCTGATGAGACCAGAAATCCCCCCAGCCCCATCTGAGGGGCATCATCACTCACATCATTTCCTCTGGGTCGGACACACAAAGTGCAGAGTCCGGACCACGCTTGCATCTTGAATTTCCTCCAATCTGCTCATCAGACTGATGTTCTGTGCAGTTCATAAACAGAGAGAAGCTGCTGAACCACCTCCAGAAACATCTCGTGCTGTTCTTTAGTTCTTTAATGAGGATTAGTTTGATCAGGCTGTTTTGCTATGATGAAAATATCCTCGATATTACTTTTTTAAATTCAAACTAAATCTTTGGTTGATTCAATAAGAACAACACGATACAAATATATCTGTCAGAGTCTGATCCCAGAGGATCAAGTGTTAACAAGATTTAAAAGTCTGCAGGTGAACTTCAGTGCTTAACACTGTGCTGCTCTCAGCTAAATGCTAACGTCACAGCAGTGACAGGGTTTAGCAGGTGTAGAGTTTATGTTTATTTAATTACGTCCACTAAGGAGGATGTGTTTGTTTGTTTTCTTTTTCTTTGATTTCCCACAGAATGATTCATGGTTTTTAATGAAATAAAAGCTGTTCAGGGGACTGACATTTATGAGTTTGTGCAATTTGATAGAGATCCAAATGAAAAATCCAGATTTAGTGATTTAAATTGTGGTTTTATAAGGGACCTATAGAAACCTACAGAACCAATTTCCATAAAATGTTTGAGTGGATCTGGATTAAAGTCAGATCCAGGATTAGTTTTCACTGTCTTTAGGCCTCTCTGAGATCCTCTCTAGTTTTGTCACCGATCACAAAGTACAGTCTGGTTCATGCGGCTTCACGATCAGTTTTGCAGGTCAAATGAAAAACTGTTTGCTGGATGAATGTCTGCGGAGATGTTTCATATTTTAAGATTAATTCTGCCAATATAGAATCAGAAATAGACAAAATAAAACTTTGTTGCTGTGAAAAAGTTTCAAATATCCATGTTGGGATAAATATTGGAGCTCATTCCGCCTGAGAAAGAGGAAAAACTGCAGCAAAGCACCTGGAAACATTTCTGTAACACGAGGGATCCTTGAAGCACAGAGTGGAAACAAACACTCACCACTTTTCTTCTTTTATTTCTCAGTAATAAAGAACAAAACCAGACCTGCACTTACCTAAATGGTTTAATCCCTCTCGCCAAGGATTCCATTACTGAATATGAGCTGCGACTAATGTATGAATTTCACCGTGAGGTTATCACAGCCCCCAACATACAGTAAAAGCCCTGAAAGCTTTTCTTGTTATCTCCTCTGTGGAGTCGCAGCATGGCTTAATGCTGCAGCTCCGTCACCGAGAGCTGAGCCACTCGCCTCCACAGTGAAACCACATCTTCTCCTGCACCGTACAAGTCAAACCCGACTCATGTAGTCAATTATTATAATAGTGATGATGTGATGAATGTGTTATTGGTCTCAGCGGGGGGGTTCTCGCTGAAGGACCCTTCATCAGAGTGTTCATCATGGAGTCTGATTCCCAAGATGAGTTCAGATCCTTTTCTCTGCTGTTTCCTGAACCTTCAGTAGGAAAATGCTGTGGCCCTTCAGATTTATTTCTTAATTAAAAACACAGCATTTGTTTATTCACACATTTTAACACCCGCAAACCAGGTGAGAGAAAAAACCTTATCGACCCAATTCCAAATGGTTCTAATCTTCTTGTAACGGTCACCTGGGCGATATCCTCGTCAGTTTCCCCGAGGGAGATCTGCTGCTGTGATGAATGAAGCGTCCCAGTTCAGGGATCTCATTGTGACGTCCTCGTCTTTGCAGAAAAGAACTAAGTAAAACAAATGCGGTCCCTGATAATTGATCACGTTCACATTCATCTTCTGTCAAACACTGAGCGGGAAGATTCCGCAGTTTAACGGGACTTTGTGGAACCTGAACGGAGGTTTTAGGAAATTCTGAACCCAGCAGGAGCTGCAGTGTAATTAAAGTGAATTTGACGATTGGTGAAAACCACAGGAAACGATAAAAAACCTGAGGAAGCAGATGAAAGGAGCTAATTGAGAAAAGGAGAAAAGTGAAAGTCTTACCTTTGAGAGTAAAGACCTCGAGCATAAAGGAGATAGAAAGTCATGATCTCTGAATCTTTCTACTTCACCAAAGACGATACCCCATCGCCTTCATTATAATACTCACATTTATTCAGAAATGTATCTTTTAAGTTTCTGTGGATTTGAACGTGTTTTTAATCCCCAGCGTCGTTTCCATTTTAGAGTTCTAGCGTTCATGCCCAAGCTTTATTTTGGGACCTTGTATTTTTGCCTCTGACGTTTGTGCTAACCCTAACCCCCACCCCCTAAAAAGCAACTTACAAAGGGCTTCACGAATTAAAAACACAAGTAAAAATACATTTAAGCACACGTATGAAAGAGTAAAAGAATAAAAACACTACAGGTATCAGAAATGTAATCGCAACCACACTTTAAAACTAGAATTAAATCAAATCGTGGTACGATAACAGCACGTTTGAAGTTTGGATTTAAAGGAAGCTCCTGCTATATTTCCTCAGGTTGTCTTTGCTCATTTCTCTGCGATGAAGCTGTTTTAGTGCAGAAAAGCTGCAAAGACAGAGACTGAACATGAAAACTGAGGTTTGTGGAGTTTCAGGAGGAAACTGCCTCAGTTCTTCTCTCACAGGAGTTTCACTTTGTCTCCATCAGCTTTGAATGAGATCCTGGAATGAAGACAAGAAAACATACTGGATTTATACTTTATTTCAACTTTCAGCTTCATCACATATTATATTTGTATTGCTTTATACATATAAAAGAGATTTAAATGTTTATAGACATGTATAAGAAACCCATGTGATGAGAGCTGCAGAACAATCCCTCTTTCCAATCAGGAAACTCTCCAATGGAACTGCTGGTTCAGATCAGGAAAATCAAAAAGAACAGAAACCTACGCAGCAGCAGATCAATATGCCCGTTCACTAAATATGTAAATAAAATGAGGACGAGTGGATTCACACTTTACAGAGATGAGCCGGAATAAAAACAAACCAGGTTCCACATTTACAATGTGACCAAACATCCCATAACACTGATGCTCTGTGAATCCAACCAGAGTGAAGTCCTGAAGACCTGTTGGACATGTTGACGCTCTGAGGTCATTGATCATTTCATCAGTAAAGTCTGTTCAGTGACTCTTGTTCAGTGAGTTCATGGACACACACTCAGTTTGTTTCACCTCCATCTCACATTTGGAAAAGAAAAGAACAAATAATCAGCTCATTGATGAGGATCAGGATCAACACAGGTTCTAAAACATCACACAACCTGATTTCTACTTTGATTCGGAAAACAACAGCAACATTAGTTCTTCACACATTCATGTCAGTGTAATTATAGATTTCTGCCTTTACAAAGTGAGAACTAAATATTTGTGATAAAGGAAGGTCAGTGTTTGATTGAGCTGATCTCTGTGCGGAGCAGAAACGTCACCACGACAAACTTTGATCAACAAACATGGAGACAAAAAGAGGTTAAAGATTAACACACAGAATCGAAATCACTGCTTTTAATGACTCGATATGAGTTTAACCAACTCAGCTTTGGCTCTATAATTATAAAGACCAACTCCAGCACAGAGAGGCTGAGTGAATGTGGTCTGGACACTGTGAAGGAGAGTCATGGTGTCAGAGACGCTGTAGAAGGACAGAACACCTGCTCTGTGATCCAGGTACACTCCTACTCTGGAGGACACAGGACCTGACACTGGAGTAATGATGCTGTTGTAACGAAAGGTATAACTGGTTCCATCAAAATATAATGACCAAGATTTATCATTTAATCCAAATCTACATTCACCTGAGTCTCCTGCTCTGCTGATATTCTTGTATGTGACTGCTACATCAACTCCTCCTCTCAACTCCACCTCCACCTCCTCCTCCCCCCCCCAATCATCCACCCACACATTCACCTGCACCTCTACCTTCATCTCCACCTCCCAGTAACAACGTCCAGTCAGACTCTCTCTACTCAGGACCTGATGCCAACCAGTGAATCTGTCTGGGTGATTAGAATAAGACTGATCTTCACTCATATATGTTACTTTTCTGTTTCCCTCAGATAATAACAGACGTCTGTGTACTGTGTTTGGATACAGTGTGATTTTCTGTGAATATTTTAAGAAGTCAGCTCTGGTCTCTGGCTCTGGTTGGGGCAGTAAAACATCCACTTGAGACAAAATCTGTAAAATGTTTGTCTCTGTGTCACTCAGAATGTCCTGTAGTCGACCTCCGACCTGTGACACAGCTGCTGTCACGTCCTCAAAGTACCTTAGAGGACGGATCCTGATGCTGGATGAGTGTGTAGATCCACTGAGTGGTGACAGTGAGGGGTAGTTGTGTAGAAACTGATGCTGATCCTCTGTTTCTGAGAGCTGCTTCAGTTCATGGTCTTCCCTCTTCAGCTCAGTGATCTCCTGCTCCAGTCTCTCCTGAAGCTCTCTGACTCGACTCACTTCAGTTTCCTGCTGGGATCTGATCTGCTGTTTCACATCAGAGCTTCTTTTCTCCAGCAGACGGATCAGCTCAGTGAAGATCTCCTCACTGTCCTCCACTGCTTTATCAGCAGAGCCATTGACGGCCTCCTCCTCCTGTTGAAGCAGCTTCACGTCTTTCTCTGTGTCCTGGACTCTCTGCTGGATTGTTTGTCTCCTCAGCCCGAGCTCTCTCTGCCTCTCAGTCCTTTCTGCTGCAGCTGACACTGTGTCGTGGCCTTTATGTTCATCCACAGAGCAGAGATAACAGATACACTGCTGATCAGTGCGGCAGAACATCTTCATCACCTCGTCGTGACGAGAGCAGATGTTCTCCTGGAGCTTCTCCGAGGGCTCCACCAGCTTGTGCTTCTTCAATGCAGCTGACTGAAGATGACGCTGGAGATGTTTTTCACAGTAAGAGGCCAAACAATTCAAACAGGACTTAAGAGCTTTCAGTTTTCTCCCAGTGCAGACATCACAGGCCACATCTTCAGGTCCAGCATAACAGTGATCAGCAGGAGCAGCTTGAAGTCCAGTCTTCTTCAGCTCCTCCACTAAATCAGCTAACATGGTGCTTTTCTCCAGGACAGGCCTCGGTGTGAAGGTCTGTCTACACTGAGGACAGCTGTAGCTTCCTCTCTCCTCCTCTTTGTCCCAGTGGGTGTTAATACAGCTCTTACAGTAGCTGTGTCCACAGACAGTAGTCACCGGATCCTTCAGTAGATCCAAACAGATCGAACAGCAGAATCTTTCTCTGTCCAGTTGATTTTCTTGCTGCGCCATTTCAGCTGCTGCCAGTGACTGTAGAACAGTTTCACTTCCTCTGAACACAAACAGATCTCTGCTCCTCCCTCTCTCGTTCACTCCCTGCAGTGACTCAGCTCCCACAGTTCACAGCTTGTTGTTCACTGGTTCTTACACATGTGAAGGGAGGAGACACAGACATATCCTGAATGGGAGGAGCTGGTTGTGAGTTTTTATCTGTGTTATCACATCTCAAAGTGAATAGTTGCACTGGGAACTGTCACATCTAGCTCACAACAGCACAAGTTGTAAGATTCACATTCTTCAAAGTTTCCAGAAAAGTTAACGAGTTTTAGTGCAGAAAAGCTGCAAAGACAGAGACTGAACGTGAAAACTGAGGTTTGTGGAGTTTCAGGAGGAAACTGCCTCAGTTCTTCTCTCACAGGAGTTTAAATTTGTCTCCATCAGCTTTGAATGAGATCCTGGAATGAAGACAAAAGAACAGACTGGATTTATTCTTTATTTCAACTTTCAGCTTCTTCAGACATTACATTTGTATTGCTTTATACATATGTAGTGGTCAAAACGTTTAGGGTGACAGTTAAATGCCTATTGGGTTCACCACATATATCCAGAATTAATGGGACTGGGGGATGATAATTCAAGAAATAGACAATTTATTCAATTCGTACAAATTATTTAAAAAGACTGATCAAACAGCACAGGATCATGTGCAAAGGATGAAGTACTGGCCTGGACTTGATACAAATAACAGATTAAAAAGAGAGAAGCTAACTGCTCCAGACCCAATTTAACAAAGCTAAAATATCATGCATAACACAAGCACAGCACACTTTAAGAATCCCAACACTGGTGTGATTGCACCAGTGGATTTTCACTGCAAGCGATATTATACAACGAAATGACAGAAGAGGGCCTCTAGTTTATGGAGCCAATAACTCACCAATATTCAAGTCATTAAACCCGGATTGCACAGTACCAGTCAACCATATTGCACATTGCCCATAGAACAAAGAATTAAAAAAAATTAAACAAAGAAACCAGTAATCAAACCAATAAATCAGAAAGAAACTAAATCTAAACAAGACCAAATAATCTAAACGAAATCGAAATGGCGGAAAAAACAGTAACCATAAATATTCTGCCTGAGGGCATCCCTATGAAACAAACATGTTGTATTAAGTCACACAATTATAAAACAAGTTTATCAAAATGTTTGAAAACATTTACAAACATAAAACACATCATTATTTCATAACTTCAATTCATTAAAACAAAGCTGGGACCCACGCCGTCCTTATTGTCTTGACAACAAGTACTAAAACAGGAAAAGACAACTAACCTTAATGTCACGGACACAATGGTGAAGACTCTGGTAAATGTTCCGGCGCATTAGTTACAAGTATTATTTGCATTAGTTTGTGGGTACACGCTGACTAGAGAAGATTACAGGGTGCATTTATTGCGACGCTGATACCATCTCACACACACACACACACAGCTGTACACTGGGCTCTATGGACAAATATGAGGTTAATGTTTGCGGAACGTTTTCTGCATGATCTCCATTAACATTGAAGTGACTTTCAGTAAACTTACCGCAACAAACAATTTGCGTCCACACCTGCTGCGCCCACGCTACACTTCCTCACAGGACCGGCAGTGGGGAGAGAGAGAGAGAGGGAGAAAGCTACGGTGTCCCTAAATAAACTTCGCCGACTCCCCGCATCCTATATTGATATTAGAACATCAGCAGAACTGGGAAAATAACACTGCTAAAACTATAAAACTTTATTAAGAATTTACCCCATTACCCATATATAAGAGATTTTGCTGAATATAGACATGTATAAGAAACACATGTGATGAGAGCTGCAGAACAAACCCTCAGATGGACTCAATCAGGACACTCTCCAATGGAACTGCTAGATCAGATCAAGAAAATCAAAAAGAACAGAAACCTACGCAGCAGCAGATCAATATGCCCGTTCACTAAATATGTAAATACAATGAGGACGAGATGATTCACACTTTACAGAGATGAGCCGGAATAGAAACAAACCAGGTTCCACATTTACAATGTGACCAAACATCCCATAACACTGATGCTATGTGAATCTAACCAGAGTGAAGTTGACCTGTTGGACATGTTGACGCTCTGAGGTCATTGATCATTTCATCAGTAAAGTCTGTTCAGTGACTCTTGTTCAGTGAGTTCATTGACACACACTCAGTTTGTTTCACCTCCATCTCACATGTGGAAAAGAAAAGAACAAAGATCAGCTCATTGATGAGGATCAGGATCAACACAGGTTCTAAAACATCACACAACCTGATTTCTACTTTGATTTAGAAAACAACAGCAACATTAGTTCTTTCAAACACATTCATGTCAGTTTAATTATAGATTTCTGTCTTTACAAAGTGAGAACTAAATATTTGTGATAAGGGAAGGTCAGTGATTGATTGACAGCTGATCTCTGTGAGGAGCAGAAACGTCACCACCACGAACTTTGATCAACAAACATGGAGACAAAAGAAGTTAAAGATTTAAACAAAGAATCTAAATCACTGCTTTTAATGACACGAGTCTATTTGAGTTTACAGAGCTCAGCTGTGGCTCCATGATAATAAAGATAAACTCCAGCATAGAGAGGCTGAGTGAATGTGGTCTGGACTCTGTGGAGGAGAGTCATGGTGTCAGAAACGCTGTAGAAGGACAGAACACCTGCACTGTGATCCAGGTACACTCCTACTCTGGAGGACTGAGGACCTGACACTGAAGTCACGATGCTGTTGTAATAAAAGTCATAACTGGTTCCATCACAAAATAACAACCAAGATTTATCATTGAATCCAAATCTACATTCATCTGAGTCTCCTGCTCTGCTGATATTCTTGTATGTGACTGCTACATGAACTCCTGCTCCCACCTCCACCTCCCAGTAACAACTTCCAGTCAGACTCTCTCTACTCAGGACCTGATCCAAATCAGTGAATCTATCTGGGTGATTATAATAAGACTGATCTTCTCTCATACGTGTTACTTTTCTGTTTCCCTTAGATAATAACAGACGTTTGTTTGCTGTGTTTGGATGCAGTGTGATTTCCTGTGAATATTTTAAGAAGTCAGCTCTAGTCTCTGGCTCTGGTTGTGGCAGTAAAACATTCACTTGAGACAAAATCTGTAAAATCTTTGTCTCTGTCTCACTCAGAATGTCCTGTAGTCGATCTCTGACCTGTGACACAGCTGCTGTCACGTCCTCAAAGTTCCTCAGAGGACTGATCCTGTAGCTGGATGAGTGTGTAGATTCACTGAGTGGTGACAGTGAGGGGTGGTTGTGTAGAAGCTGGTTGTGATCCTCTGTGTCTGAGAGCTGCTTCAGTTCATGGTCTTTCCTCTTCAGCTCAGTGATCTCCTGCTCCAGTCTCTCCTGAAGCTCTCTGACTCGACTCACTTCAGTTTCCTGCTGGGATCTGATCTGCTGCTCCACATCAGAGCTTCTTTTCTCCAGCAGATGGATCAGCTCAGTGAAGATCTCCTCACTGTCCTCCACTGCTTTATCAGCAGAGCCATTGAGGGCCTGCTCTTCCTGGTGAAGCAGCTTCACGTCTTTCTCTGTGTCCTGGACTCTCTGCTGGATTGTTTGTCTCCTCAGCCCGAGCTCTCTCTGCCTCTCAGTCCTTTCTGCTGCAGCTGACACTGTGTCGTGGTCTTTATGTTCATCCACAGAGCAGAGATAACAGATACACATGTTCTCCTGGAGCTTCTCTGAGGGCTCCACCAGCTTGTGCTTCTTCAATGAAGCTGACTGAAGATGACGCTGGAGGTGTTTTTCACAATAAGAGGCCAAACAAACCAAACAGGACTTGAGAGCTTTCAGTTTTCTCCCAGTGCAGACATCACAGGCCACATCTTCAGGTCCAGCATAGCAGTGATCAGCAGGAGCAGCTTGGACTCCAGTCTTCTTCAGCTCCTCCACTAAATCAGCTAACATAGTGCTTTTCTCCAGGACAGGCCTTGGTGTGAAGGTCTGTCTACACTGAGGGCAGCTGTAGCTTCTTCTCTCCTCCCCATTGTCCCAGTGGGTGTTAATACAGCTCTTACAGTAGCTGTGTCCACAGCCAGTAGTCACCGGATCCTTCAGTAGATCCAGACAGATCGAACAGCAGAATCTTTCTCTGTCCAGTTGATTTTCTTGCTGTGCCATTTCAGCTGGTGCCAGAGACTGTAGAACACTTTAACTTCCTCTGAACACAAATAGAACTCTGCCCCTCCCACTCTCGTTCACTCCCTGCAGTGACTCAGCTCCCACAGTTCACAGCTTGTTGTTCACTGGTTCTTACACATGTGAAAGGAGGAGACACAGACATGTCCTGACTGGGAGGAGCTGGTTGTGAGTTTTTTTCTGTGTTATCACATCTCAAAGTGAATAGTTGCACTGGGAACTGTCACATTCAGCTTACAACAACACAGGTTGTAAGATTCACATTCTTCAAAGTTTCCAGAAAAGTTAACGAATTTTAGTGCAGAAAAGCTGCAAAGACAGAGACTGAATGTGAAAACTGAGGTTTGTGGAGTTTCAGGAGGAAACTGCCTCAGTTCTTCTCTCACAGGAGTTTCACTTTGTTTCCATCAGCTTTGAATGAGATCCTGGAATGAAGACAAAAGAACAGACTGGATTTATTCTTTATTTCAACTTTCAGCTTCTTCAGACATTACATTTGTATTGCTCTATTCATATGTAGTGGTCAAAACATTTAGGGTGACAGTTAAATGCCTATTAGGTTCACCACATATAGCCAGAATTAATGGGACTGGGGGCTGATAATTCAAGAAATAGATAATTTATTCAATTCGTACAAATGATGTACAAAGACTGATCAAACAGCACAGAATCATGTGCAAAGGATGAAGTACTGGCCTGGACTTGATACAAATAACAGATTAAAAAGAGAGAAGCTAACTGCTCCAGACCCAATTTAACAAAGCTAAAATATCATGCATAACACAAGCACAGCACACTTTAAGAATCCCAACACTGGTGTGATTGCACCAGTGGATTTTCACTGCAAGCGATATTATACAACGAAATGACAGAAGAGGGCCTCTAGTTTATGGAGCCAATAACTCACCAATATTCAAGTCATTAAACCCGGATTGCACAGTACCAGTCAACCATATTGCACATTGCCCATAGAACAAAGAATTAAAAAAAATTAAACAAAGAAACCAGTAATCAAACCAATAAATCAGAAAGAAACTAAATCTAAACAAGACCAAATAATCTAAACGAAATCGAAATGGCGGAAAAAACAGTAACCATAAATATTCTGCCTGAGGGCATCCCTATGAAACAAACATGTTGTATTAAGTCACACAATTATAAAACAAGTTTATCAAAATGTTTGAAAACATTTACAAACATAAAACACATCATTATTTCATAACTTCAATTCATTAAAACAAAGCTGGGACCCACGCCGTCCTTATTGTCTTGACAACAAGTACTAAAACAGGAAAAGACAACTAACCTAAATGTCACGGACACAATGGTGAAGACTCTGGTAAATGTTCCGGCGCATTAGTTACAAGTATTATTTGCATTAGTTTGTGGGTACACGCTGACTAGAGAAGATTACAGGGTGCATTTATTGCGACGCTGATACCATCTCACACACACACACACACAGCTGTACACTGGGCTCTATGGACAAATATGAGGTTAATGTTTGCGGAACGTTTTCTGCATGATCTCCATTAACATTGAAGTGACTTTCAGTAAACTTACCGCAACAAACAATTTGCGTCCACACCTGCTGCGCCCACGCTACACTTCCTCACAGGACCGGCAGTGGGGAGAGAGAGAGAGAGGGAGAGAGCTACGGTGTCCCTAAATAAACTTCGCCGACTCCCCGCATCCTATATTGATATTAGAACATCAGCAGAACTGGGAAAATAACACTGCTAAAACTATAAAACTTTATTAAGAATTTACCCCATTACCCATATATAAGAGATTTTGCTGAATATAGACATGTATAAGAAACACATGTGATGAGAGCTGCAGAACAAACCCTCAGATGGACTCAATCAGGACACTCTCCAATGGAACTGCTAGATCAGATCAAGAAAATCAAAAAGAACAGAAACCTACGCAGCAGCAGATCAATATGCCCGTTCACTAAATATGTAAATACAATGAGGACGAGATGATTCACACTTTACAGAGATGAGCCGGAATAGAAACAAACCAGGTTCCACATTTACAATGTGACCAAACATCCCATAACACTGATGCTATGTGAATCTAACCAGAGTGAAGTTGACCTGTTGGACATGTTGACGCTCTGAGGTCATTGATCATTTCATCAGTAAAGTCTGTTCAGTGACTCTTGTTCAGTGAGTTCATTGACACACACTCAGTTTGTTTCACCTCCATCTCACATGTGGAAAAGAAAAGAACAAATAATCAGCTCATTGATGAGGATCAGAATCAACACAGGTTCTAAAACATCACACAACCTGTGTTGTGCAATAAAGCATTAAAAGTGATAGCATAAAATGGTGTGCCTTTCGACATTCAATAAATATGGTTATCAAAATAAAATATAAAACATTAATAATTAATATATGAATATGAAATCATAACTTTAGTTGGTTAAAGTTACCTCGGGGCACCACCCTTCAAAGGAAGGGAAAGATAGACAATTTATTGATTAAGATCAGTCTCATTTAGATCTTGTTCAATTAGAAATCTCAATATTTACATTAAAGATTATATAATGAACAGTGAAGGTTATGGAGTTCTTGACAGTGTAGAGGTTGGCAAAATTCACTTAAGCAACATTGAAGAAAGAACATTTGTGAAAGAAAAACATTTATTATGAATATAATAAAGTATGAAAACACAAATTACTAACAGAGTACTAGCTAAACAGAGAAATGTATGTGAGTGTGGGTGTCTATGTAAATCAGGGTGTTCTCAAAATGGTGGCTCGCCAAAGTTCACATCTTCCTCAGCATGCTTTCAAGATGGTCGCTGACCCCCCTAAAGTTAACAGCCCCCCCCTTTCTTCTGAAGTTGTTTACGACTAGTAGCGGGAAAAGGTTTTTTAATGAGTTGAAGACTATGCGTGTGTCTGTGTAGATGTTAAATCAGAGAATGCAAGAGTCAGAGAGATATGCAAAGAAAGCCTAAGAAAAGCATCACAAACTAACCTTACTTTCGAATAACTTATAAACACAATATCACAACACATATCAAACTTATAAACACCACTCAGAATCAAATAAACATTCTTGCTTAGCATAATATAATTATTAAGCCCAGTTTTTGTTACCCGTCTTTGGAAAGGGAAAAGAGGTTGATGTGCAGTTAGCAGTTCGTCCTGCCGGTTGTGTGAAGTCTTCTGGCTTTGTGTGGTCGTAAGGTTCTGCATTTGCGGTTCTGTTGAGCTGTGGGGCTCAGTTGCTCGTTGAATCTTAGCTGCAGGACATCGAGTCGCTGCTAGGAGTTGAGAAAAGCTTGAGATGCATGGAGGTTTCCTTGAAGAGATGAATTGGAAGCTGCACCGCTCCTCCTCTCGTTGATTTGGATGCGAAGGGAAGATTTGAGCTGGAGTAGCCAGGCTTCTCCCTCGGCGATGCAGGAAGATAAGCTGGCAGCCTCACTGCTGGAAGGTTGATGGAAAGAATTGGGGCAGGCCTTGCCTTATATTGGCCCGGTGACCTCACAGGTCATGGGGCCAGACTGACCGATAGGAGTTGACCCTTGTGCTCTGGCTTTTTCCAGAACAATGGTACCTGTTGCCCCCTGGGAGACTGAGTTCCTTGGCTTTCTCAAGAACAAAGACCATGCTTGTTTTCAGGCTTTGACTACACATATAGGCGAAGAGTAGGCCTTTAGTTTCACAGAAACACTTCTTTCAAACACATTCATGTCAGTGTAATTATAGATTTCTGTCTTTACAAAGTGAGAACTAAATATGTGTGATAAAGGAGGGTCAGTGTTTGATTGACAGCTGATCTCTGTGCGGAGCAGAAACGTCACCACAACGAACTTTGATCAACAAACATGGAGACAAAAAAAGTTAAAGATTTAAACACAGAATCTAAATCACTGCTTTTAATGACTCGAGTCTATTTGAGTTTACAGAACTCAGCTGTGGATCCATTATAAACACTAACTCCAGCATAGAGAGGCTGAGTGAATGTGGTCTGGACTCTGTGGAGGAGAGTCATGGTGCCAGAGACGCTATAGAAGGACAGAACACCTGCACTGTGATCCAGGTACACTCCTACTCTGGAGGACACAGGACCTGACACTGGAGTCATGATGCTGTTGTAACAAAAGGTATAACTGGTTCCACCACAATATAATGACCAAGATTTATCATTTAATCCAAATCCACATTCATCTGAGTTTCCTGCTCTGCTGATATTCTTGTATGTGCCTGCTACACCAACTGCTCCTCTCACCTCCACCTCCACCTCCCAGTAACAACGACCAGTCAGACTCTCTCTACTCAGAACCTGATCCCAATAAGTAAATCTGTCTCGGTGATTAGAATAAGACTGTTGTTTACTCATATATGTTACTTTTCTGTTTCCCTCAGATAATAACAGATATTTGTTTGCTGTCTTTGGATCCAGTGTGATTTCCTGTGAATATTTTAAGAAGTCAGCTCTAGTCTCTGGCTCTGGTTGTGGCAGAAAAACATCCACTCGAGATACAATCTGTAAAATCTTTGTCTCTGTCTCACTCAGAATGTCCTGTAGTCGACCTCTGACCTGTGACACAGCTGCTCTCACGTCCTCAAAGTCCCTCAGAGGACGGATCCTGATGCTGGATGAGTGTGTAGATTCACTGAGTGGTGACAGTGAGGGGTAGTTGTGTAGAAACTGGTTGTGATCCTCTGTGTCTGAGAGCTGCTTCAGTTCATGGTCTTCCCTCTTCAGCTCAGTGATCTCCTGCTCCAGTCCCTCCTGAAGCTCTCTGACTCGACTCACTTCAGTTACCTGCTGGGATCTGATCTGCTGCTTCACATCAGAGCTTCTTTTCTCCAGCAGATGGATCAGCTCAGTGAAGTGCTCCTCACTGTCCTCCACTGCTTTATCAGCAGAGCCATTGACGTCCTCCTCCTCCTGGTGAAGCAGCTTCACGTCTTTCTCTGTGTCCTGGACTCTCTGCTGGATTGTTTGTCTCCTCAGCCCGAGCTCTCTCTGCCTCTCAGTCCTTTCTGCTGCAGCTGACACTGTGTCGTGGTCTTTATGTTCATCCATAGAGCAGAGATAACAGATACACTGCTGATCAGTGCGACAGAACATCTTCATCACCTCGTCGTGATGAGAGCAGATGTTCTCCTGGAGCTTCTCCAAGGGCTCCACCAGCTTGTGCTTCTTAAATGCAGCTGACTGAAGATGAGGCTGGAGGTGTTTTTCACAATAAGAGGCCAAACAATTCAAACAGGACTTGAGAGCTTTCAGTTTTCTCCCAGTGCAGACATCACAGGCTACATCTTCATGTCCAGCATAGCAGTGATCAGCAGGAGCAGCTTGGAGTCCAGTCTTCTTCAGCTCCTCCACTAAATCAGCTAACATGGTGCTTTTCTCCAGGACAGGCCTCGGTTTGAAGGTCTGTCTACACTGAGGACAGCTGTAGCTTCCTCTCTCCTCCCCTGTGTCCCAGTGGGTGTTAATACAGCTCTTACAGTAGCTGTGTCCACAGACAGTAGTCACCGGATCCTTCAGTAGATCCAGACAGATTGAACAGCAGAATCTTTCTCTGTACAGTTGATTTTCTTGCTGCTCCATTTCAGCTGATGCCAGAGACTCTAGAACAGGTTCACTACCTCTGAACACAAACAGATCTCTGCTCCTCCCTCTCTCGTTCACTCCCTGCAGTGACTCATCCCCCACAGTTCACAACTTGTTGTTCACTGGTTCTTAGACTGACACACCTGTGAAGGGAGGAAACACAGACATAACCTGACTGGAGGAACCGGTTGTGAGTTTGTTATCTGGGTTATCACATCTCAAATTTAATATTTGCACTGGGAACTGTCACATCCAGCTCACAACAGCACAGGTTGTAAGATTCACATTTGTAAAAGTTTCGAGAAAAGTTAACAAATCTTTTCACTGGAATAAAAACCAACTTACAAAGGGCTTCACAAATGAAAAGCACAAGTAAAAACACATTAAAATACACTTATGAAAGATTAAAAGTACAAAAACACTACAGGTGACAGAAATGTAATTGTGACCACACTTTAAAAACTAGAATTAGATAAAATCTTGGTACGATAATAGCACGTTTGAAGTTTGGATTTAAAGGAAGCTTCTGACTCAGCCTGCTATATTTCCTTTGGTAGTTTCAGTCTCTCAGACTCTTATTTCTAAATCTCTGTCCCCCTCAGTGTGAAGCTGAGCTGTCACAACAGCACACGCAGCCAGAGATGACGCAGATTTACAGAAAAGTTAATGGAGTTCTGAAGAAGTACAATGACAAAGAGCAAAGGAGCCATGTCAACAACTGTTCAGCTTCTATCAAAGAAAATGATAAACTGCTCAAACTGTTTCTATATAATACAAGTGACACCAAAGTTCTTTCTGTTCTGAAACAATTGGATGAAGTTTGTCTGTGACGGAGCAAAGAATCGATCCCAGTCGTCAGGAACCTGATCCTGAGTGTTTTTACCGTTTACTGTTTTAACTCTGCAGAAATTACAAAACCTCTTCAAGCAGCAAAGTTTGTTGTTTGATCTGATCTGCTTTTCTCCAGCAGATAAACTCCTGTGATTCTTAACGCCACTGAAGTCAAATAATCAACATCTCTCTCCGCTTGTCCTTGCTAAGTACCAGAGCACAAAGCTAGAAGCTAAATCCAGGTTTTAAATCGGGATTTCCAACAAATATCAGCTTTGTTTTCTTCATCATGATCCAAATCAATGATAATGTTGCAAAACGCTGCGTCTAACAATTTTAAAGACAAAGAAAATACCTGATCTTATCCGGATCTAGGACAAGATTGACTTGGTTCTTCCCTGAGGATAGAACATCGATTAATCCATCTGTAGTTTTTGCATAATCCTGCCAACTATCAGACAGTCAGACTCTCACATGTGAACTTGTCTTTCACTAAACAGAAGAGCAGCATGAGTTTGTATCAGGTTGTTATGAACTGTTTAAGAACCCACATCAGACAGGAAAGTCTTAAAGGTCACCGGTGGATTGGTTGATTCTCTACTTGCTCATGGATCCATCACTGTCGGTGTGTTGATCTGCCTTTTTCAGACTGGAACATGTTTTATATATTCAGCCCCACCCCCTTCAGGACCTACATGCCTTTTGTTCGTCCAAGCCACTAATGCACTTTTGATTTGAGTCATTCCTAAGCCGCCATGCCAGTAAGTAGCCCCCCCCGGTCTTTTTTTAACTTGCTTCAGACGGATGACGATGACGAGACAACGGCCATTCGTCTTCATCACGCCGTCCAGATTACCGTCAACGTGCGGCTCCTTTTCTTACATAATGCATCTCGTCTCACTCACGGGTGCATTCAGAGGGAAAGTACAATATCCTGAGAGGTGGGCACGTCACTCGTGGTTAAAATCATCAAGACGTCGAGGAAGAGTCGGGAGGAAGACAAAAGGGGGGGGGGGCGTGTTTCTCCGCATATCCTCCACATGTGTTTGTTTCCATGAGAACATCTGCAGCATCTCCAGGATCATGCTGCAAAAAAACGGATTCAGGAATACAATTTCAAAGTAATCTACCTGGATCAAGGGCGATGGCTTATTTCTCAGATGTAAAATATATTAATACAACGTAGAGTATTGATTTCCTCCTCGGGGAAAGCCTCCTGTGACGGATCTATTCCTACTCTGCTCCGGGTACTTACCCTCTAGTGCACAGCCTCGAATTCAGAGTCATTAAAAGCACATTTCTCTTTGGAGCAAATTCGTTTGGTATTTTCTCGCCATTGGAATTTTCTCTGAGACGAACTCAGCTCGTCTTGTGTCAGGGATGACAACGTTTAAACACGTATAAACACATGTAAATAAATCCTTCTCTCTAAGCTCCACTGGCTGGCAGTGCACATGTTCTGGTTTAACTTTTCCATTCTTGCTTTTCTGATCCTTCGCCCCCAAAAAACCTATCTTCCTCTCCCCAGCTCCGACTCCCTGTGGAGACTCACAACTGCCTGGATACAGACGTAGTAATGCGAGTAGTGAACCAACTGAAATCTCATCATATAGATTCACTGCGAGTTACACAACCGAGCAGCCCCTCTGACCCCCCCCCCCACAGCCTCCAGCCAAATGAGCTTTTCATTCACAGTTCAGAAATCCGAATGAGGCGTCTGCAGAACTGCACTGCATGCAAACATGGTTTCGAAATCCTTAAGCCCGACAAATCAGCAACTCAGCTCCAAGCTCATTTTTTATACAGTGTGCATGAAAGTGCACATCTCACAGCGTTCCTGTTCGATGCCCGTGAACCTGATTTGGAACTTTGTTTAAAGTGAAATCACGATTTTTGTGCTTTCATGGATATATTTATATATTTTTTTCTGGATTCACTTGAAGCAAAACATGTTATTATTTAATGACGGACGCCTTGATGTGGCTGATGTATAATGTATCAGCATTAAAGTCCAAGTTTAGTCGAGCAGATCAGAGTTGTGAGGAAAACAAACTCAGGTTTGCATCTTATCAGAGAACCTCCTGCTGCGTTGTTCATATATGAAAGAAGAACATTCTCATATATTCATGTCAGAAAACATGGGACCCCCTGAAAAATATTGATTATAGCATCTTTAAATCTTACTCTGGCATAATTAAGGAAGAATAAACTATAAATATTAGAATATTAGTGTGTTTTCACTGTGTCAGTGTCTCTGTAGCTGCATTGTTATCAAAGACAAACACCTCCAGGGGCCGTCGGTGCAGCAGCGAAGGTCGACAGGCAGTGAGGTTAAACCTGTGATTATTGGGTTGTGTTACATTTTGTGCAACTGAATCATCTTCCCATGAGCCAGGTGTCCTGCAGGTTGAGACCACAACAACAGCTGCGTGGCGGCAGCTTCTTTACTAAGGAGGAAATCTGATTCTTCCTATCTAGAAGCTGGAAGTACGGTTGCTCATCATGATTCAGATGTTTCTCCCATAACCTGAACATTAGATGCTTCACTATAGTCGTTCATCGCATTAACAGGTGTTGCTGCTTTTTGTCCCTTATCACAGAAAACGTTGAGATCCAGCTTGTGAGTCACGTAACCCTCATCTTCGTCTTCATCTTCATCTACCTGCAGCACGTCGCTGTTTTATCTGCAAACTTGTTTACTGATTCGAGACCCGTCTGCCGCCTCCAGTCATGCTTAGGAGGAGATAATGAGGAATTAACACGTTTTTTAGAAACACTTTTGTCGTTTTTTTGGGATTCAGTTGCTGTGAAGATGTAACTTGTGAAGAGGAAGCAGCTGCCACAGTGTTAACATGAGAACGATTTACACGTCTAAAGAACCTCTCAGCTGCTGGAAAGCCAAACAACAACGTGATCTGTCCTACAAAGTGTTGAATTTGGATATGAGGAGTTATTAAGGAGCAAACACTTGTAACCTGCTGCAGTTTTTAAATTAAAAGCCAATAGCTGATGCATTTCAGTCGGACATAAAGGCAAAGTCAAACTACCAATAGAAACCAGAAGAATCCAGAGTCTGTTAATACTGATGAAGTTATCATTGGTCTAACTATTTTTAATGTAAAGAAGAATCTACTCCCTCACTTACATTGATGCCCTTTCAAATTCGAATAAAAGTTTTCTTGCTGCTGACGTGAACATTCTTTCATGCTGACCTTATTTCTGTGGTGCTGTGCAAAGCTGTGAAAGCAGAGTTGCACTGACACAGTTTGCTGCCTCCTCTTAACAAGCTGCTGCCAGAGAACAGCACAAATCCACACTGTGACGCAGCTCATGCAAAATAACGTGTGCGTTTGTTAAAGTAGATATTGTGAACAATCTTTTATCACCTGGGACAGAAGCTTGTTTAGAAAGAGGAGTGTGTGTGAGATTTCTGAGTTGTGATTCAGTTCAGGGGTTATGTCTCCCACTGGAAGCAATCAAAGAGAACAGTGCTCTGCATATCTCAAACACGAGTGCTGGAAACAAACGCTGCTGTTTAGAGACAATATATTCAATCACAAATCGCTGTTGTCCTCTGAAATGCCGGGAGAACGGTCAGTGTTAGCTTTGAAATTCTACACCTGCCGCCGTGGGGCTGCGAGGACAGTGGGAAACTCAGAATACTGTTTTCTGCAGCAGAGGTTTGTCCCACAGCTACAGGACCAGAAAAACCACAGAGTGTAAAGTTCTCCAGAAAACCTTCTGTTCGTCGCCAAATGAAATTCCAATGACTTCCTGCGTGCCAGCATCTTCCTTCTCTGACGACCTGAACACATCTGGAACCAGATCAAAGCTGCAGAGGCAGATCATCTGGCTGCCAAATGATGTTTGGGGTCTGATTCATTAACACTGAGAAAAATCTCTTTTCCAAAACGTGACGTCACAGAACAAGACGCAAACACATGAACAGCTGCTTTAATTCCAGGGAAAAACAACATGTGAGAGGAAAAGGCCATTTAAAAAACCTAATGGAAGAGTCAGCGTGTCTTTTTAAGTTCTAAATGTTTGATCCGTGGAGTCGTACACACTGAAGTAGAACCTGCACACGTTCACATGACTGGTCCACATGATATTTTGGTACTTAACCATTATATCTGAACTGGGGTGAAACAACTTCATGGAAAACAGCAGACAGATCATTTCAGTTTTCAGGTTTCTGTGTCATCAAAGTCTCAAAATAGCAGATTTTGTTTTTTGATGATCATTCTAGTTTTAATAAGCCCAGGCCACATCGTTTGGGAATCACAACACACAACACACAACTCTGACCATTCACTGTGTTTTATACATTTACATTTTTATATTTTTATTTACATCACTTTACACTTTATATTTACACCGTTCTGCACATTTGAAATACCTAGTTTCATTTTTAAGGCCTCATGATAAATGGTAGTTGATGAAATGATTGTCAGCGTTCTTTCATTGTCAATAAAGGAACGCTATTTAAAATGCACGATTTTTATTCATCATTAAAAGCCAGAACTCTTTGAACATAATTGTAAAATTGAATGTTCCAGATATAACATTTTAACCCATAGATTTCAATGTATATACAAAATGAAGAGATTTCAGTGGCACTGTCCAATATAAGGTAAAGCAAAAACAGCAAACTTCAACAAAGTAAATAATGTGATAATAGTCATTCAATAAAAACCTCCATTTTTGAGCCATGACATTATTACTATTGGGTTAAATTTGAAATCCTGTTTCCCTGTGTGACACAAACTGTGGCTGGAAATCGTCACGAGGCTTTTTGAGCTGCACAAAGATTCCACTGCTGCCTTCACCTCTTTATTCACAAAGCTGAACAATCACTTCCCCTCAAAGGTGACAGCGAAGTCAAGGGCAGCTCGTCAATCACTGACAACACGCGGCAACAGGAAGCTGACGAGTGAAAGTCAACGCTGGAAAACACTTCAGAGAGGAAGCTGATGACCGTGCAGATAATTTCAGGCTGAAAAGAAAAAAAGCGGTTTAAAAATAAGCTGTAAAAAGAAAAGTCCTCCACAGGCTCGGCCGCAAACACGAAGGGAAACGCCAGCGCACACCGAGCCACACTTAGGGGATTTATGAATTCATCAGTTATTCCTGGCTGCCCGCTGAAAACTACTTGCGCTCGCCCACTGTGACGGGAACCTGTTTATTATCAGCCTGTTGACCAATTAAGGGTTCTCGTTAAACTTTATTAAGATCCATAAACCACCAGTTGACTTTGTGAAAGATTTATTGCAAAGACACAGGGGTTGGAAATTGCATCTATAGACCACACACGTTCAACAGCGGATACGTTTCAAGAGAAATGTAATGCCACCCAAAGGAATTGTGTATTAATCAAAGACAACACACTTGTTGATATCCAGTCTTTACACAGCGTTGTCGACATGTTTTAATGGATTATGTTGAGGCACAAAGTCAGGGAAGGATTGTGGTGTTTGTTAAATATATAGAAAAAGGCAACAGTGACGTAAAACATGATTTACTTTATTTTTATCTACTTTATCTAACAAGTGACCAAAGTAAAAGAATCTTCCTCTGACCTCACGCCTCTGACTTTTCTGGCCTCAGCAGCTGAAACATGCTGCAAACACAACATGTAAATATATTTAAGAACCTTTTGAGTAGATTTTTGGAGAACAGTTGCTTATTTACACGTCCAGCAGCTTACGGAACGATATTCACATTTGTTTTCTGGTAAACAGATGAATGTAACTCTTCTTTTAGCTCTGTTTTTGGTCTCCACCAGCACGTGATGGAAATATCCAAACAATGAGCTAAAAGACGCTAGAAGCTTCAAGCCGCATGGAACTGCATAACTGTGGGTTCAACGTCATGTGATCAGTCGGCAGGAATTACATTTCCCTTCATATTGTATTTGGCCCAAAACAAAATAAACAGGTGGAATGAAAATGACACGGTGGACAGGCGGTGACCTCACCACGATAATCCATCAAAAAGCTAAATAAAAGAATCAGCAGAACTATAAAGACTGAACTCTGTCACAATGGGTCCCTTAGTAGGCACATACATATACACGCCCCCCTGACCTCAACACAGGAGCCAGAGCCGCCGACTGAAAGAGACACGAAATTTCTACAAGGTTGTTTTTTTTATCTCTTTGTGGTTTCACGACAGCTTGATGTCGCTTCTTTGTCTCTATTTGGCTTCCCTCAAAAAACACTTTGTGGTCGTTCGGCATCTCTGTAGCATATTGATAGTATTTCAAAGGCTCCTTCAAATTCGTCCGACAAATGCGTCCTTCCAACCCCAAGAAACGAAGACACCAACATCATGTGACACCTTCCCAGTCCAACCTATCCCAGGATTCATTGCGCTCAGTTAAGGGTGCCGGGCAAGCAATGAGAAGATGACGCCTATCATCGAAATCCTCTGTTGACCAAACCGTCTCACTTGCATTTGTACATCTGCAGGGGACGCAGCCCACGAGACTGACGTCTCTGTGGACCTGGTAGACAGCGTCCCCAAAGGAGGCGGCCCTGAATCGGGATCCAGCGTTTGTAGCCATTGAGAGTCTCTTTGTAGCCATTGAGTGTCTCTTTGTAGCCACTGAGAGTCTCTTTGTAGCCATTGAGTGTCTCGCTGTGACCATTCTGCATCGTTCTGCAGTAGCTTTTTGTCTCTTTGCAGTTGCTTACCCGGCTGTAGAAGCGTCCCTTTGTTGTTCCTCTGCATTTCATAGTTGTTTGTCGTCTCTTTGCGGTTGTTGTGTATCTCTGTAGTCCTTCTCTGCCTCGGGGGCCCAATCCGTAATCCATCCACCACTAATCACACTTTTTAAACTCAGATTACCTCGGCTATCAGTGACATCCGCCCTCTGCTTCAAGTCCTCGCCGTCCGCCCAACAGCACTTTGAAAACGTTGGTGATGACAAGTCACACAAGTAACGCAGGTATATACAGTTTAAACCCAAAAGTAAATCAGTATGCTAAACGTATTCCGACGAGTTTGAAAAAGTACTTGTGGGATGTTTTAGAGTTCCTCTCTGAGGCTCCTTGAGTGACGGGAGCATGAAGTCTCCTCTTCTCGTGGACGGGGACTCAGCACTTCAGAGAATGTGAACGATTTCCCAAACTCTTATTTCCTCCCTCTGATGTTATCCATTTCCATCCGTCATTTTTCAACCACTCGGAAAGATCCGACCGATGCTGCGGCGATGTTTCGATTATACGGTGACAACACGTTATGAAGAAGTCAGTGAGCTTAGAGTCGTCTCTTCTTTACAGGGGGAACACGAGAAAGCCAGAAAAGGTTGAGTACTGCCAACCGCCAACTAGATTCCCCTTCTCCAGCTTTAGATAGACCTTGTCCTCCTTTTCTAGATAAAGCAGAACTCCGTTGGTGGCGGCCTCACGAGTCACATCTTTGTCGCCTGCGAAGGCCGAGATCACCGGTTTCCCGTTCAGCATCAGGTTCACCTGAGGGAAACAAACCAAGAAACAAACATTGAGCAACAAATAAAGGAAAACGAACAAAAAAGATGTGTTTACTTTGGATTGTTTGGATTCATTTGACTTCCTGTGACGGTAAAATAGTTAAAACTCAGAGTGGATCTACTAATGAGAACTAGAAAAGTTTAACTTTGCTGTTTATTTTAGAGAAAATAGAAAAAATGGACAAAAAACTCAACATGTTCACATGTTCTTTAAAACCAATCATAATATGTTTTACAAATTCCAATAAGGTTTATAGATTATTTGGTGATTTAAACTACTTTGATCGCTTATTATTATTGTGTCTGCTGGTGTTGATGTTGGTGCATTCATATATTAATTTCTTTCCATTGTTTGGTTTCAATTCTTCATTAATGTCTGTTTTTAATTGTGCTATTTAAGGTGCTATATAGATTATATTTATTATCATTATAAATATGATTATGTTAAGGTCAGTGCTGCCTCTGTTGTAGTTATTAATGGTGAGTATTAATACTCTTATATCATGTGAGGGTATTTCACATACGGCTCCGACCCCCTCAACTCTCAGTTCAATCATTTTCATACAGTCCCTCCGTGCCACTGACAGAGTTTTGCATCTGAATCGATTCAGTGAGAATAAAGAGGAATTTATACCTGTATGGTTTGACTCTGGTACACTTTGATGACGTGGAAGTTAAAGCTGTAGATTCCTTTTCTCGGCGACAAAAACACAGACTCAAATGTGAAGTAGTTTCCTATATTCACCAGAATCTACGAGAGGAAGGAAGATAAAAAACACGGTGAGAAAGTGTTAATAAACTTCAGCAAAGGCTTTTATTTAAAATTCAGCTTTGGGATTAAATAGAAATCAGTCCTGCACCAGGCTTCCTCCTCTGTTCAGACACACAGTGACTGCGACACCTCAATAAAAAATATGTAATTCAGCCTTTTCTTCTCAAAGCAACTCAACCCAGCATTTGAATTTCCCATTTCACCAGAAAACAAAATGATGCTTGATGGTGAAAAATAGATTCTTAACAAAAAAAATCCCCTTTGAGGTAAACTGACGAGGACAGAACCTGAAGAGAAGCTCTCTGCATGCGGCTGTTTGCAGAATAACCAATGCAGATGAACACATCTGCTTACGTTTTGCTTGCGGTAGAGATTATGCAGCCTGAATATGTCCGTCAGAATCTACAGCCACAGCACTTAATGCCGCCCCACGAGTTCCACTAATGGGTTTTTAATACTCCACTCTCATAGAAGACGTACAGTGAGAAGAAAATCCTCTTCCCCAGATGATGAGTGATGACTTGCAGGGACTCAAACTCAAACCACCACCACCAATCAGATGCTGTGACAGTCAGAGATCATGTTGTGTTATTCAAGTGAGAGGATCAGTGTTACTGTTACCAACACCTCACATTGCCCCCCCGCTGGGTGACTAATCAGATGCTCTGTTGTGTGATGTGCTGTTTGTTTGGGTGGATTATGCAGGTGATGGTGTGTGTGTCTGTGTGTGTGTGTGTGTGTGTGTGTGTGTCTGTGTGTGTGCAGCCCCCCCTCCTCATCACACATAATCCAGCCACTGTCAGACCTGCAGGTGATATGTGCTCCAACCACAAACTGCACGGAGGGTTCCTGATAAAAACACACAAAACTCAGCAGTATAGACAAAGTGCAGCTTCAAGGGAAAACATGCTGAGTGTCACCCGCATGAGAGGAATTTAACCACTTTTCTTTTATTTCTTTTTTTAAAATAAAACATCTGTATTAATGAATAAATAACCACCTGGTCGAAGTAGATGATTCTGGTTTTGTTGCTCATCTCCGACGGCTCGTGGTTGTTGCTCCGGACTGCGGAGAACGCCACCTTGGAGTTGGAGGCGCGCACGGAGATGCCGAGCGGGGAGGACGACGCCTTCCAGTCCGTGGCCGGGTTGGAGTCGCACACCACCAGGCACTTGCCCTCCAGCACGATGGGCTCCGTGTCGTTCTGAGCTCCGGAGATCCCGGCCCAGCCGAGCAGCAGCAGCAGCAGCACCAGGGGGCCCACCATGGCTCTCCGAGGGGACATCGAGAGGAGAGAGAGAGACCCCCGGTGCCTCCAGTGCGCGCTGTGCGTTAAACCCCCCCCTAATGGAGCCACTGGTGCGCCATAGTATCCGAGTGGGACATTAACAAATGGAATCCGTCTCACCTGTAAAATCTTATCTTCAAGTCAACGAGGATAAAGGAGGAATCCAGCTTCAATGAGAACCAGGAGCGCGGACCATGTGGATCTGGATCGAGCTGCAGCCCGCAGTGATGACGCGCACAGACATCCACTTTACGCACGCACGTAGTGAAAGTTTTAATTGCCCATCTCT
>NC_083642.1:2094004-2161504 GCF_963576545.1 Limanda limanda | reverse complement strand
AAGATGAAGTGATATTTTAAATCACAGACATTCAACCATCAGAGGCAGTTATATGTGAAATTACTAGGGGGGGGTTCTGCTGCTAAAATGCTGCCAGATTTTGTTCTCACGACAGGAACAATAATAATGAAGTCAAACACCTTTGGAACCTGCAGCTTCCAGCTCCAGCTGCTGGTTAATGAACTTTCTCCACTGAAGCACAGAGGTGAGAAGTGTCCTGCTCAAAGACCGGGAATTCAAACTCCTGATGTCGTGTGTGGATCCTAATTCTGTGATAAAAAGCTCAAACTGTTGAGGGCGGAAGGGGCTGGAAGCAGTCGTTAACACATACATGTTAATTAAAGTAATAATAGCTGATAAATTCCTAGAGAAACTGTAAATGAGGAGACAGAGGATCAGACATGACTTGAATCAAGAATGAACTAGAAATAATTCCACTGTGGCTGTTTGCCTCCACCAATCAGAGCAGTTATATTTTACATATAATCTTTCTAGACTGAGGTAATCGTGACCTTTGACCTTTGACCACTGAGATGGAATCAGTTCATCTTTGAGTCCAAGCGAACGTTTGTACCAAATTTGAAGAAATTCCTTCCAGGCAATCTTGAAAAGTTGTGTTCACAAGTCTAAAAACCTAATTTAGGACTTATGTATGTTCATTGATTCATTAATGTGCATTTTCTCTTGTAATGAATGTAAATCTGAATAATTTGAAATTACTTTTAGAGTTAAATTTGTTTACACGTCCAATGTTGAGTCACTTTTAATGAAAGATATTAACATAAGAGAGCAACACAAGCTACAGTTCTCATAATTTTTTTAATTTAATAATAAAAACATAAAAAACCATTGTAGTAATAATTATATACAATTATGTAAAATAAATCATTGAATTTCATGAAATAGTTTTACCTGCTAATGAACCACCAGTTTCTCCAGATGTAAAGTTTAAATTAAAATCAATAATTTCCTGTCTGGTGCTCAGTCGGGGGTGCGCTTCATTACAACACCACACAATTAGAAGTACAAACTGTGTTTTTGCTGCGAGCTGATTACAATGTCAGACAAACACACAAACACACACACACACACACACACACACACACACACACACACACACACACACACAATCACTTTTATATTCACTACCATGATTTCAGCTCATTAGCATCACTATACACTGTACAGGAATCATAAAATAAAGTATTTGTACAACAAAACACGTGTTAAAAAATACAGAAAACCACTGAAAATATAAATCTAAGTAACATTTTCCTTCATATCAAGTAGCGTTGTTATTGTTTTTTAACTTTGACTCTGTTTAATAAGCAGTGAGGTCTCCGTGGTCAGAGTACTTCACACAGAATAAACTCATAAGACTTCGGCGTGCGCCCTCTTGAAGTCGTGGAGGAATTGACAGACCAAGCCGAAGAGCTCCTGAGAGTCTCGATCCACCGGCTCCCCGAACTTCACCTGGACAAGAGGAAAACATATAAAAATATTACAAACAAACTTCAGCAATTACACCTTCTGACACCTCTGAGCTTATAAACCTTATTTTCCAATCAATTATTTTCCAGCCCCACCTGCCTGGGACGTGCACACACTGCTGAACGAGGGACTTTTTGATTTAATTACTTCACATCCTGCCTCAGCATGCGATTCATTGTTTGAGTCCAGTCATGGGGGGGGGTCAGACTCCAGTCAGACTTCATCAGAGAGGGTCACAGCGGCTAAGTGAACTAATTGGCTTCTTGTATGCTGCCGACTGTGCAACTTAAAGTTCACCAATCATTTTATTAATCATTATATTTGACAGATGTTAAATATGTATTTCTTTATTATGTAGATATAATGAACACTAATATGCAGTATATTAAATATTTGATGGCGCTTTCACCAAGTTACCAAGTTGAATCCCTATAAAGAACGCAGTGATAAATTAATTAATAATGACGTGTGACACCTTCACTCCTGTGAAACGTCTCGTCTCGGCTGCAGCTCGGTGGTCGAGGGACGATGTTTAACACCGACGCCTCCGACAGGTTTACACAGGTGTCAGGCGTCTGTTTGGATAGTGACAGTTGATTATCAACACCTCCTCGTATCAAACTCTCACGTCTGATATCAGAATAACATGTTTTACACGCCGGGCCCCCGGAGGAGAGATCTCGCTCCGCACTTCAAGAAAAAATAAACCAAGGCGCCGCTTGTTAGAGGAATCAAAGTGTTTCCACTTTAACGAGGGAGGATGAGGAGGATAATGAGGATGAGGAGGATAATGAGGTCGCTGGCTGCGTGTGTATTGTACACGTTCGCTAATACTCTGCAAAACAAAGAGGAGACAACACAAGCCTCTTCATCTTCAGGCTGGTGTCAGACTGACAAAACACCGATGTCAGACACGCATGATCACACATAAACACTATACAGTGTTAATATTTAATATAACACAGTTTAGTGAAGCTGTGAGCAGAGTTACGTTTATTTATACAGATTAATATTAGAAATTCAACTCGACTAACTAAAGCACAGCTGTAATAATATTATGAAGTGTAGTACAAATACTATACATTAATTTAAAACTACGTAATATTACAGCTTCAGTATTATGTGTTATCACTTTGTCGATATGTGCTCAAACACTTTTCTTTTACAGAATAAATTATGCAGAAATGTATGTTTACATGTTACATTCAATAATTGTGTTTATTTTCTCAATTCAAGTTCTATACTTGGTTATATTTGTGTTGTCTTTATAGTTATTTACAATTCAAACTGTTAAATATCAGTATAATAATAATATTTAATATACAGTATATATCAGTCAGACTCTTTTTGATAGATGCTGATATTTGAGCTACATTAAGGAGATTAAAACAAAGTGATATCAAAGTAAAAAGTATCTGCTTGTGGAACAGAACAGATTTTGTCACATCTAACTTATTTGGAATCTTAAAGAAATTAATGTTATGAACAGAAACCGGTCACGTGACGTCACTGTTCATGTTACGATGAGTCGCATCATGTGAAATAAATAATTTGTAAATTCACGCCTCAAGAGGAGCAACTGCAAAAACTAAAAATACCAACCTCCCTAAACTCAGGCCCCAAAACTTTCATGAGCCTCGTCCATGTTTCATAAATTTGCATGTTGGTTTTTCAAAGGCGTCATTATGAATTCAGCCCTTGACAAGCTGTGACACCACGTGCCCCCCCCCCCCCGTGCTCCTGAAGGGATTGACTGTATATTCAGGAAGTTTCATCCGCCCAATATTAGACCCGAGTCCCAACACAGTCCTGTCCAGGGACTCAGGGACTACAGATTGAACTGTGTCCCCCTTCGGATGCCACTGGTTTGACTTTGGCTAAACTTTGAGGGACGGCTCCTGGTGTCGGGACCCGAAACGGCCCAGTAGGGATTCTGCAATTCGAAAAAGTAACACTTCTACCTTTTATTATGCGCTAGAGAGAAAAGAAATCGCCCGAACTATGTATTAAATATCTCTTCTTTTGGGCTAACTGTGATTTAAACATGTGGGGATGATGGTACATTTTGGCAGCGCCGCCTGGTGATTAAAGATATCACTCCTGGCCTGAAGGGGGACACGACAGTTAAAGGTCAAACTGTTAAACTTTCAAAGGCCACGGGCACCACAGCACTTTTTAATGCTTAATACCTGAGGGAGTGATTTATGTTAAGAATAAGACTTTTGAGAATTTAACTTGTGAGGACGATTCACTTAAAGAGGTTTGACATTTTGGGGGAAAACGGTTGTTTGCTTTCTTATCAAGAGAAAGATGAGAAGCTACAGGAAATAAGAATCTACCGGCAGGAAGGAGGCTTCGCTCGTCAGTATGTGGGACACACGCTTTCATGCTTCTGTGAAATTGTGGCAAAATTTACATTCTGAGTGGTTTTTATCTGCAGATGCATTCATACATTAGCAGCAGGAATCTTTGCACTTTTGCCACATTCTCCACTCGACTGAAAGCAAAATAAACCACGACGGTGCCGCTGCAAATAGTCGCCCTCGAGTGACCTGCATTCCCGGCACAAATTAGATTCTAATTTACAAGATTAACTGACTGGGAGCTGCTCAAAACAACACCATGCCACCATAAGAGGTCAAATGTTCAATTAAATACATTCTGGATGGGTAAGAAATGAAAGATTTAATCAAAGCTATCAGCAGAAATTAAATGTCCATGGTCAGACCATTTATAAACAGATTCTACATGTGGATGTGCAGAATCTGTGGGTGAGGGACAAGATTTTGGAAGATTTCTGGTTTTGTCTGCATTCAATGTGCAGATAGCGGTTAATAGAGATGTGTCTGTTAAACTATCAACGGAGCGCAAACTCGCTAATTGTGAGAAAACGTCTTTAAAGTCCAACTCCATTGTCGCGTTTCACGATTTTCCACGTTTGCTTCCTTGTGTGCAAGTTGCAGAGAAGCTTTGCACAGGAACCTAATTGTCAACCGAGTGTAACACAATTCCTCAGCGGGCCTAAAGCTCACAGCTTGGCTCTGATATCTCAGCGCTCGGATACAGGAGCGGGGGGGGGTAAATCCACTCTATGATGATGGATCGCCCACAGAGATATGGGAAAGGTGAGAGAACGAGCTGTACTTCTGTATTGATTGTTTTTGGTGGGGACACCATAAAAAGAGACATAGCACCTGTTAAGATGTCAAATCCAGGCTGGAGCTCTATAAACCTCATCTAACCAGGTTACTGAGCAGAGAGAACCTTCTCCTTTATCCACCGTGCTAGAAGAGGGAGGGGGCGGCGCCTCCGCTGAGTCTGACGGAGGAGTTTGTCTTGATCTGACGTGGAGTCAAATGCTTAAAGGGAAAAGCAGCTCTGAACAAAACTCATTAGAGACGTGTTTGGTCTCAGAGATTCCAGGAGAACATCAGATCAAATACTTTAAAATGAACAAGTGCATTGTTTCATTTTACTGTTATCTTCTATCTGCCAATTCCAGAAACATCTCCCTGTCTGTGGTTGTTTTATTAAGTGCACAGTTGAGTTTTGTGCGAGTTGGACATGTGATACGATTGTCCTCTGTGCAGGAGTTGGGACGGGACAATGAGTCTTAACTAGGGTTGCAAAGGGGTGGAAAATTTCCGGTAAATTTCCGGAAACTTTCCATGGGAAGTTTAGCTCGGGAATTTTGGGAATTTTGAAAAAAAACAAAAACTACGCAAATTAAACGCTGAGCAATAAAAACATCATTCAAAACTCTATTTTAAAGATGTATGGAACGTTGAGTTTCAACCCTCCACTGTGCATTCTTCCATCACATGCACAGATAACTCCCAGCATGCTTCACTCTACAGCAGGGCTATTGAGGCCTGCTGTAGAGTGCAGGACTAGTCAAGTAAGTTTCCATGATATTACTGGGGAAAATATATGAGCATGCTGATTGAGGATTGTTCATCTGTTCATCTAGACTATTTCCATTCATTTATCCATCAATTGTAAAATATGTTTACAGACGATTCCAATTGTTTGGCTAACTATTTATATCTCTGGAATTGCATTAGTGTTTTTTTACAAACTTTTTTCTCATCTTATTCTACAGAACAATGCCAGGTGCACTCTCTCATGTGTGGAGACATTTCACCCCATCCAATGTAGAAGGAAAGGCTGTGTACATTTGCAAATACTGTGCAAAGACCTATGTTAAGAATGACACAACGATGCAGAAGCATATAGTCAAGTGCCCAAAGTTTCCTCAGGGCTCATAATAGCTTATAACAAAACAAAATGTTTATATTTATGTCGGTATATGACAAGGTAAATACAGTTAGTATAAATTACCCACAACATTTCCAGTTTATTCCCGTTAATTCCCGTATATTCCCGTTTATTCCCGTTAATTCCCGTATATTCCCGTTAATTCCCATGGAAAGTTTCCAACTTTGAATATTCCCGGAATTTTGCAACCCTAGTCTTAACATCTGCAGACCAAGTTGATCCCGTCTTCTTCTACGTCCACCTACAGGGAAACGTCTTTTCACTTTCCATGGCGAGTACCGAGCACGATCAGATGAGCTACAGGGACATGAACCTGCCGTACTGACTTCCTGCACATTCCAGAAATCTGCCTGTCTGTCTGTGTGTGTGTGTGTCTCTAATATCTCGACAACTGTTCATCCTTTCACCTTCACACTTGCTTTGTGTATTGTTAAGCCCCCAAGAAGATTCAGTGTCGAATTTTGTGACTGGGAAGCAGCAACGTCTGATTCCCCAGTTCGGAGTCTGCGAACTTTGAATAAACGTCTCTTGGTGAAGTTTCAGAAAGAAGCTGCGAGACCAAACAATCAACCTTTGGTAGAACAAGAATTACTCCGAACACAAATGACTTCTCCTCAAAACCAGTGAACCAGAAATAGAGAAGAGCAGATATGTGTTTGATTTGTTTCCTCTTTTTAAACCACATCACAAACCCAGTGAGTTTCTCGTCCAGCTCCTTGTATTTAATAATCAGCAGAGAATTTGTGGACGTGACATCGCATGTTATCAAGCGTCGGGTTGAACTTGTCTCTCGCACCTTCTGACTCTATTATTCTTATTCACTAATCCTGAAAAAATCGTCCACAGCATCGCAGCACGTTTTCAAAGATGCAAATCCGAAGCGCTCGCTGTTAAATGTTCAAGTGGACGACCCGTCTCTAGATTGTATCTGTATCCGATGCGTTAGAACCTCAAGGACGACCGGTGCAAAGGAAGTAACCTTGGTGACTTCCTGTGAGATATATGTAGAGCAGCCTCCCCATGTTCGTCGGGGAGATAAGATGACAAATAATTGAAGGGGCCCATCTCGACAGAGGGCCATCCATCTCCGTGGGGCTGTACAGATGAGATATTGCTGTAATAACTCAGAGATTACCAGAATGACAGAGTAGAGTTTCTTCATCTCCTCACACGTCTTGGTCAGGGCAGCGAGAGTCGAGTCGTACGTCTCGATGGCGGTCTGGGGCGTGAGAGAGAAGCACAGGGAGTTTGTTCATTAATTCATTTAAATGTTCATTGAGTCAATCTTTCATAAAGGCCTTACCCACGTTTAGAGACTGAAATCAAACTGTGTTTCAACGTTAGAGGTTCAGAATAGACACAGATGCTAGAGTACTGTAGCAATGTAGTACTGTCTCAAAAGTACTTTTATCAATTAATACAATTTTGAATCCAGGATTTTAAGGCTCTTTAAGTTAGATACGTATAAGGAAACGGACGGAGCCTCCTGTTTGTCCTCTGTGTTCAGTTTGTTTGTATTTGTGTCTTCTGACAGTTTACAGATACTGAAGGAACAGACAAAAAGTAGCAGTACCACAGTAAATCATCAGGGGGCAGTGTAGCCAATAGTTCAATCAAGACTACATAACACACAAGGATGATACTTCTACAATGGAAGAACTTTTAAAGTAGTTTAGGAGTTGGTGTCTAAAAGATTTAGCCTCGTTCTCCACCGATCCCATGTTTTCAGAAACTCTGTGCTGTAATACCTAGTGGAGGTATTGCTCAACAACCACGGTAGCGTATATAGGACCGGTAGCGGCATATGGGCGGTTACGTAATTTTAAACCGATTTATGTCTTTTCATACATAAAGTCAGCATTAACACTGTGTCCGCGACTTTTACTTTTACTTACTAAAAGGCCAATTTTCGAATCTTAGTCAAAGTGGCCTTTCAGCCATTTGTAACAACAATCATCGAATGCCGTTGGTAAATAACATCGACAAGGCCAATAAGAGACGAGCAGAAGAAGGTTGTTGACAGTTAGTTTTGGGTCCAAGACGCTGATCGTAGTGAATACGATGTTTGTTTATTGCACCTCTACATGAAGTAACTGAGGGTTTGCTAACTCACCTTCAGGTCTTTGGAGAATTGTGGGTGATGAGTTTCGGCATTTCTCTTCCTGGATGTTTTTCTGTACTGGATGACTTTCTGCAGTTCATTCTTCAGGACTGAGGCAACACACACACACACACACACACACACACACACCTTGGTGACCATCCATCATATTTGACCACTGAAGCAAAAAGTTGCTTTAAATCCGATGCTGTCTCCTGTGCGATAAAGTGAAGTGTTGCATTTGTGCTCGTGGCAACTGTTTGTAAGTCATCACACAGACAAGATATTGGATCGAGCCTGTATCGCCCCTCGACAATGAGATTACGGTGTTTCCCCGGAAAAGTATATATATATATACTGAAACTACAATTACAGACAGATCTAGTAAATGTTAGCGTCACACTTCCTCTCAAACACTGAACGTCGGCACAAAAGAGGAGAGTCAGATTTACGTCTTTAAGCACAGTAGTAAAATTTGATCTACTCACCATCCACTTCTGCGGTCAGGCCTTTGATGGAAGCTATCCAAAACAGAAGAGGATGGGGGGGGGGGACACAGAGAAAAAATACACATATCACCAAACGGACCCTTATTTGAAGAGAACCATGCAGATTTTTTGTTTTTAGCGGTGATGAAATCTCGATTAGCGAATACCTCCGGGGACAGTTTCAAATTCCGCCAAGTCTTGGGTAAAAGAGGCGAGGCCTGGGTCATGCAACATGATCTGCTCCACAAGGGCATGGAGCAAGGTGAACGTCTTGTCCCTCCCACGGAGCTGAGAGAGCTGGGGGGGGGGTGCAGACAGAAAGAAATGCAGAGTGACAAAAAGGACACAGCGTATTTCAAAAAACAGCACAAGGACGCAAGAGGACATGTTGTGTATCTGTGTGTGCAGCTTCCTTCCTGAAGGTCAGGGGGAAAACTCATTTACAGCAGTTTCCACGTTTCAGCTTCTCTCATAAAAACTCATAGCTGGAGTCGAGAGAGAAGCAGCAACACTTCCCGCTGTAGTGCACTTGATGGAGCCATTTAATTGAAATGCAAGAGGGGCCTCTCTAATCCTCTGATAGGCGCTCATAGTCCTTTTCTAAGTTATGTTGTTTTCCAATTTAAGGCTCAGAGAAACCTCAGAGGGCCACGTATACAAGACATGCACCGAATATTGATGAACCCCCCCCCCCAAAAAAAAACATATCTGAGATAACCTCGACGCAGTCCTCTTGGAAGCAGTCAGCCTGCAATTTCAAGAGAGTGCGTCTCAAGCAGCGTCGGTTTACGCTTCTCAATTAGACCTGGAAGCATCGCTGAGGGAAGCGTGAGGCCTCGGCTTCATGAGACGGAGCAGAGGACGTTTCACTCCGGTGCCGAAGGCCGAGAGAACTGCACCTTCAACTCTCCCGGTAGAGAGAGAGGATCAAACTGAATCCAGAGGAACGAAGGAAATACTCATAACATACTCATAACTAAAGAAATACACCTGTCAGCTTCCGAACCTTAAAGGAACCATTTGCATGTCTGTCCGCTTATTACAAACTATAGTTACTTTTTATTGTTAGCCATATTTACACGTTATTGTTAGCTAAAGTTATGCTTTATTGCAGCCATAGTAACGCTTAATTGTTAGCGATAAGTAAGCTTATTTGCTTACAATTATTATGCTTTATTGTTAGCCTTAGTCATGCTTTACTTCTAATTGTATTTAGACTATTAGAAACACTTTGATGGGAGCCATGGTCACTCTTTGTTGTTAGCCGTAGTTACGCAGACGGGACAAACTACAACCTGGTGTCTGTCATATCAGGTCACTCTTGGTCATTAGTCATTCATAAACTGGTGTATGTTCACGTGTTGATGTTTGTGACAAGTTTGGCTTTAATTTGTTATTGGATGTCATAGAAACGGAGTAAGATCTCTGGATTGACAGCTGAGACTGATTGTGATTGGTCAAATGTGTGTTTCAACGTAACCTCGACAATACAGATCCACTCCATCATCACTACTGCTCAGAATCCAGCACCAAGTGACGTCAAAAGCATGAAAGCATCTTTTTTAGTTTTGGACAGAGGACCTTCCCCATTTCCACACTTTTCAATTAAACCGGAAAAAAACGACTCTGACTATTTGGCTCAACGACAAGATCCACAACGAGCGAGTGACTGCAGCGAACGATGGTTCCCTTCTACGAGATTCATCCACTTGTAGCCAGACGCGGAGCAAAGTTTCAATTCTCACTCAGCTGTTGTGTCAAAGACCTGAGTGAGTCCGGGCGATCGGACCAGGGAGGCCCAGGAGCCCTGAGGTGTTTATCAATGAGTCGTCTTATTGGCCCGGCGCTGCAGCTCAATCAAAGGTCAGGCAGCAGCGGCACAGAGTCGTACTTTAGTCAAGGAGGAGAGGCGGAATCCCTTGGCCTTTTCCTTTCCGGCGTTCTCGTTGAGGTAATTGCCGATGGCGAGGACGTACTCCAGCACGGACACGAAGGACCTGCCGTGGCACAGCTGCATGCACATCCGGATCTTCTGGTTAATCAGCTGCAAGACAAACAGCAAGAGGCACAGAGCAAAGTCATTTTCATTCCGTGATCCAAACCCACACGAGCCCTCACATTCCTCTTCATCTAATCCAGGACTCACATGACGTGCACGAGGCTCCCTGTTAAACTCTGTATTGATTTCTGAATTCCATCACTCACTCTTAAGGCCTTGATGGTTGACAGAGCCGTGGTGGTTGCTCTGAGGTCACAACTCATAACAGAGGGTGAACAAGCTTTCTGCTTTTAGAACCCTGAGTTTATAGATCTCACTAAGACGGACTTTAGTCTCCAGTTCCTTTGAAATCCCTTTTTAAAACTTCTGTATTCAATAGTTTGACACTGACGTTCAACACTTCTATTCACTGTCTCAGCCAAGCAGGTAATCTTTCTATTCAGTTTGGGGTTTTTACTTTTGTCACTTTCTTTAAGATGATGACTGGATGGGAAAAGAAACCAGGCAAATTCAGGGGGACGGATTTCTATAAGTGTGAGTGATCTGGTTCAGTGTTATTGTATTCCAGGCCTTAGTGGAGGGATATGTACGCTACTGATTAATAGTAAAATGGTAAATGGATTTGTATTTATATAGCGCTTTTCTAGTCTGATGATGACCACTCAAAGCACTTTACAGTACAGTTTCACATTCACCCATTCACACACACATTCATACAGTGCATCTACTTGCAGCACTTTGTTATTCTATGGGGGGGCTATGGAGGGTTCAGCATCTTGCCCAAGGACACTTCGGCATGCAGATGGTTCAGACTGGGGATCGAACCACCGACCTTCAGGTTGGAGGACGACCCGACTATAACCTAGAACAACTCCGATGGTCCAACATGGCTTCTAATTGTGATGTCTTATTATGCTCACATATAAAATACAATACGAAGGATGTTTGCCTCTGAGTTTAGAAATCAGACTTTTGACTTTTTGACTCACAATCAGTATTATTCTGTTATTTTTGACATATTTTCTTTGACGTGTTTTTAAAAAGCGTTATGGGGAAGATTTGTATTTTTTTTTATTTAGGAAAGATATTTGTCTTGAAAACCTTTTGTTATTCAATATTGAGTATTGTCAACACGAGTTCAGCTATGAAGACAGGATCAAAGATAAGGTATAAAAACACTGTATAATTTATTTGCTGTATTTTTACAGTTTATAGTTTATATATGATTTTATTTATTTAATCATTCTATTTTTGCTGTTTGGGGCTCTGCTACATAGATACAGTTTATAATAATTAATTTCTCCACACAGGCCGGATGAAGGTACCAGGTCTGAACACGGTGTGTCACACGAACATGGAGCTGAGACTCATGTTAAAATTCAGGTGTGAACAAAGCTTCTATAAAATTTTAAGTGGAGCGAATCTGATGCTTGTTTTTTGGAGCTCTGTAAAAAAAAAAATATATACTTTGATTATTTTCCTTGAGAGGAGTAAACAGCCGTCTCCCAGCACCTCATTTAACCTCATAACATGAATAATCAGGGCCGTGTTGTTTGGCTGGATTATTATTTGGTATGCAATTGTGTCAAGAACAAATATCCCCCCAGAATATCGCTCAGTTTCCCTCCTCAACCCGCTCGGAGCTGATCCTGTTGAATATGGATAGGAGTCGTGTTGAAAACCTGAATAGCAATCAAAGTGGGTTTCATGGTTTTTGCCAGTGCCGTGCTGGAGGTAGAAAGGAGCCGACGCTGTGGGAATCGTATCCTTGACAAAGAGTTAGCGATTCCAAACGAGCTTCACGCCAACCAGCAGCAACACTCCCACCATATGCTCCGGTTTTAAGAATAACCTCCGCTGGGACGGAGCCGATGACACAGACGAGACGAGAGATAACCAGTTTTGTTTCAACCAGCAGGACGAACCAGTGTAGCTCGTATGAAAGATGATCACATGTTCCAACATTTGCTTTGGTGCCGGGGAAGTTCTCAAAAGTACCTCGGTTGTTATTTAAAAATCTTAGAAGCATGACGATGTACGTTGCTTGTTAATTATAAGAGAGAAATAAAAATACATTTTCAGAACCTTAACACTATATCTCTGTGTTTGTAGTTCAGCTATGTCTTGGTCTATAACAAGTTATGTACATAAATGTAACTAATCAAATGTGATTGGTGAAAAGTGCATTTTCTAAAGTGAACATTACAGAGGTACAGTTTTTACTCCTCTACAACAAGTCTGCTTATGTTTTTTTTAATTTAAGATTAAGATTTTACCCAGTAAATAGTTTTTAATGTACATTTTCTTTCAGATTTAACCACTGATGTCACCATGTGTGGTCAGTGTTTAGATTTGACAAATGTACAAAAGGTTTTCTCAGTAAAAATATGAACTTGACTTTTCCAACTTTTCAACGTAAAAACTATTTATTTGTAAGTTCATATCAGTAACTCTCTGTTTACACACTAATGATTCAGTTTAATTATATACAGTATATAATATATATTAGGATTTATCAGTAAAAGTGACCGAACCGCTACCCGAGTACTTACAGTTTGCTGCCAATATGAACTTTTAGCTGAGTAATAGGATTCTTCTTGCAGGACCTTTACATGTAATGTAGTAATTGTATGTAACTGTAATCCTCAAGTAAAGGATCTGAGTACTTCCTCCATCTCATGTGGCATTTGGGTCTTGAGTAATATCATTGGACGAGATGTTTGTTGGACATTTCAGCTGGAGACGGATTGTTGTGCTGTAATTAGCTCATTTCTCTCTCCCTCCCTCACACACACACACACACACACACAGACACACACATCTAACACACCCATGTTGTGAGGAGTGGGGGGGGCGTGGCCTAGTTTGTGAAGGTTTCATGCCAAATGATTTCCATAGTAAAGGGAAACAGGGAAGGCGATTGTGTGCGTCGCTCATCAGCGGATGTTGTGAAGCCAAAACAAACCAGTTAGTCCTCATCCTCTCAGGCCTTTGTCATGTAAAACCAAAAGATACCGTTTAAAACCACATTGGGTAAATGTAGAAAGTTATGTTTGGTTCATGTCCCCATAATAATTGTGGTGTTTTGGGATATAACTATTTCCTGATGTGTGTTTTTTATCGTCTGATACTGGCCGTGACCTCTGGGTCATTCTCCTCCCGCCTGATTCACATCCTCATTGTGCGTTCACGTGGCAACCGAATAATCAGAAGAATTATGTAATCACATATAAAGTTATTGCCATAATTTCATTATCAGCTTTAATTTCGCCTCTACTTTCATGCACACTTGCAAAGTGCACTTCTATAACAAGCGTCTCTCTCAAACCTTTTAGCCAATGCAGATGTTTTAAATCATTAATGTATTAATTATCTCTTTTCTTTGCTCGTCCTTACTATGCAAATTTTGGAGAGAGGCGTCATGGTGTCACAATACATGTTGTTTAGTCAACAGAGTCCATACACAAATGCAGCAAACTCGAATCAACAACTACACAACTCTAGAAATGGGACCTGAGCACAAAAATGCAAAGTTAAATCCACTCCCTCAACTGACTCAGTATTTAGGGATCGTTCTCGTCACCACTGATCTGCCTGAACGTTGTTTTACCTCCTGGTCCTTCGCCTGCTTCCTGAAACCATTGTTTTTATTCTCCTGCCAGAATCATTCACTCTCTGCAGCTCATGGTCACGCTCAGCAGCTCCTCCGTCACACTGGATCCAAACTCCCTGATCCCAAACCCCTGGACTCTGGACTGTTTCCCATGTACCTCCGTTTTAAAGCTGACTTTGTTATGGACCAGTTTCCCCTTGCACATTATTCTGTACAGAAACCTTTAATCCCCATTGTTAAATACTTGTTAACAGCGACAGTTTAAAAGCAGGGATCCTGGAGATGGACACCCACAGGTCCTCAGGTCAGAATGGATCTGCTTCTCTCTGTATTCGAGTTCACGCTGACGTTTGACTAATTTAATAAATCTGCAGACGTTGATAAAAATCCCTCATGCAACTACAGCCAGAGGCTTAACATTCTGTTTCACTACGACTTCTATTGGAGGTGCGAACAACAAAACCTGCTGAAGCGTCCACTTTGCGTCTCCGTGTCCACGTCTCTTCCTGTCCCCTGCATCACTGGCTCCGGTCTCTGTGTCTCTGACTCTCTTGTTTACATTTGGAAACGGGTTTCGACAGCAGAGAAGGAGAGAAGAGGAAAGGTCCAGAGTGCAAACTGAGAGTCTGTCACACTGGCAGTGAGACGTGGAACCAACGAGGACGCTGGAGGGGACAAACAGACCCCCCCCCCGCCACCCCCCCCTCGAGCCATGTCTGCCTGGAGGAGAGGAAATCATTCTTAAAATCTTGGAGCCTGAAGAAGTCTGAATCAAAGCTTGTAAACAGGATGTTTTACTGTAACGCTTCCTTACACTACATTCATATTCTTTAAATATAGATTTCAAGGTTTAAAATGTTTTAATTGTAAATGTAATTAGTCTTATTGTCATTGGGTTAAAATGGAAATGTGTTAAAATAACAATAGTCTGCTGAACTACTATGTCCTCTGAAAACACCCTTAGACAGAACAAGTTTAATGCACTTGCCATTTTTTAAGTTGGACGAATTTAGTAAAATGAATATTCCAAATATAATTTACTTTTCTGAGGCTTTAGATTTTCTTTATGAGTAGGATCAACTCTGATTTTACAGAGTGAGACAGTGACACTTTAAACTGTGGATTAGAGATTAGAGAGCAACACACTTTTCGTCACAGAAAACCACAAAAACACAAATCTGATCCTTTTCTTAAATAAACCTGGAAGAAACCGCCGGGGGCAAATTGAAACTTAATGAAATTGCTAATCTTTCTCGTCGAGTCCTTCTGCCGGCGCACAACATGTTGGTGTCTGAGTTTGAGACAAAGAGAAATGACTGTCAGAGTCAATGGATTACGGCGCCATCGCTCTTATCCGGTGATTCTCCGACAGCAGACGAGAGATTAGGACCGAAGCACTGATGCTGAAAGAAACCAGAGCCTGAGAGAATCAAATAAAATAAAGAAATGTCTGCACAGGAGCTTCGAGGGTTTTTCTTGTCTGACTGCAATATCTCCCCCCCCCCCCCCCTGCAGCCCAACAACAACAATCCTGAGAGAGTTAACAATTAGTCTGAGTAATGATGAAGCTAAATACATCTGGCGCTTTGTGTGTGTGTGTGTGTGGGTGGGTTTGCAAAACGCACACTGAGATTGTGCGTTTTGAAGATGTGTGATTTTCCTCCCTCTTCACTTTACCTTTTATACATTTTCTGTCTTTTGAACAGAATCCACAACTTTCTGCAGAATGAAGGTAAATTCCTCCTGAGTGGGTTTTTATTGGCTTTCTGATGAAGATAATAACTGTGCATGTTTTACACCTTCCACCGAAAAATGGAACTTGATTTGATTAGGATTCAGGTTTTTTTATTTTGTCTTGTCTCCGTCCAATAAAGACGAGGTGTGTGAGAGTGGCTCTCAAACCTTTCTGCTTCCAAGACACTTAACCAACAAACGACTTCACTCACCACTTCAGACAGAAACTCCAAACCTGGAGGAGGAAGAAGCTTTTGTGTATTAACGCCAGTTTGTTCCATAGATGTTCTTTTCATTGACGTCCCTCTGAACATTAGCGTTTGCATTAAGGAATAAATGTTTTTGGTTTTTAACACGTTCTCAGCTTGAGGGAAAGGAGCAGACTTTAAGCTTTGAGGAGGTGGAGGAGTGAACTCACGGGCTGCAGGTCGCTCATGCTGGTCGGGAGCTCTCTCAGAGTCAGCAGCAGGTCCAGCTGTTTGCTCAGGAAGGGGATGTTGCACATCTGCAACAAGGGAAGAGAGATGGGAGGGTTAGAAGCCGCGTGAATACAAAAGGAGAATCATCGCAAACACAAGCTTGTCCATGTGAGGATTCAGGATTATCTGAAGCTGCAGGGAGACGCCGGCCTGTCGACAGGATGATTTAACTGAGAAACTTAAGGCCTGACACCTTGAAACGATTGGCTGAGCTGACTCGTCCACCTCTGTGTCGGAGCTAACCTTTTAATAAATCTCTTCACGTTGTTAGAACCGTCTCGCTCCTGCACAGGAACCATCTCCCAGAGGCCACAGGGCTCTGGGTCTGACGGGACGAGTGTTAGTTATACAGACCCTGTAATAGTAATAACTGGGCTGCAAAATTATTCTGCTCATCCTGTCACATTTTTAAATTTCTAATGAGAGGTTAACAGATTCCAATGCCGAGGTAACACTTGTAATTTAATTCCCTCCCGGGTTTAAACTGAGCTCACACGTCAGTCGCTGAGTTGAAAGTCGTCACGTTCTCGTGCGTTCTGCTTTCTCTCGGACGGAGGAGCAGGAAAGTTGAGCTGAACGAGACAAGGCTCTTATTGGATTTATGCTTTGGCAAAGAATTTAATGTCCCAGTGACTTGAGAACTGACGTTCTTCAAAGACCTTCGAGACTTTGCACACAAACAAGGTTGAAAGTGATTTAAATCTTGTTTTTTCTTGCGTTTCTGCAGGTTTTGACTTATTGTTTTGGGTTTTTAACAAAGATCTTTTAAAACGGCCTAAACAAAAGTAAGGACACGGCACAGGAGTGGTGACAGATCACTGAATTGTAGTGTTGTCTTCAGTTAATATCACAGGCGGCTCTATGACAAGAGAAGGGGGAACAGAGGAACATCCAGAGGAACAAGCTGGACTCTTTTAACCCTGAAGCTCATTCTGTGATGTGGTGAACTTTACCTCCAGCATGTACTGGTCCACGATGTGCAGCTCCATCACTGGGCCCTTGTGGGATTTGTACATCTCCACGTCGTCCATGGTGGGAACGTACCTTCAACATGGGAAACAAACGATCACAGCCGGTGAGGGACGGAGACACTTCTACACACACACAGGCTCTGAAAATATATTTCATCGACCAGCTTCTTATGGAAGGTCACGGGCTCGTATACGTGAAAACACAAAGTTCTGTCAAAGCCACAGCAGTCATCTGTTGTTTCCACATGAGAGATTTCAAATTGTTCTTTGTCTTTTCTTTGTTTGTTCTCCTCTCTCTTTGTTGTTGTGGGTGTTTTGAAGCTGCTGCTGCTGACAGCTGTGGGCTTGTTTTGATCCCTGTCGATCACATCTGATCAAAACCAGTTCCCAGAGTGCAGCAGCAGAGGAGGAAGAACAGCAGAGAAACAGTGTTTAACGTTGTGCAGAAATATTAGATTTGTTCCTGTTTTAAAACCTCTCGTTCCTTCCACTGAGCATCGTCTCTCTCCCCTGGACCCAAGCCATGACATTGATTTCCTCTGGCCTGGAGGAACGCAGGTGATTAAAAGCCAAAGTGCTGCTGATGGATCCTCGTCAGCGTCTGGAAAGCAGTGAGACGCTGAGGGCAACGGCCTTTTACTCACTCCCTCTGAATCTGTCGTTTCCACGCGTCCTGACCTCAAACCAAAGGCATTCACTTTTTCATGAACCAGGGAACGAGCCACCGGAGTACCAGGGCTCATTAATACTGCAGCACCTGTTGGGAGTGGATCTTTCCAGACTCTGCTCCTCGGGCTTATGCCGCGGCGCATTAAAATATATATTACGTTTTCATAGAATAAATAAAATCCTGCACAGTACATTAGATCACTCTGGTTATCCAGGAGCTTCCAGGAGCTTCCAGGGCCACTGAGCAAACGGCAGGTACGACCTCATGGAAGAGCATTTACCCGCTGTCGGACTCAAACTCCCGAGGGCTCGTCCACAGCTTCCATCTCCACGAATAACCAGATATACAATTTTTATTAGTGAGCTGCTCTGGTAAAAGGTTCTGGCATCTGCTCTTTGGTATTAGAACGATTAACTCGGTCCCGACTGAACCGTGCACTCAACATCTCCCCTGGATGATTTGTGAAGCTGCCAGTTTCCACAGGATCCGTCCCAGCAGCCTCCCGCTCAGGTTCACTTGTCACACAATAGAGAAATCAACACAAAGCAGTTGTTTTGTGTGTTTTGTGTGTCTGTGTGTGTTTAGTCGTATACCTCCGCAGGGACGTGATGTGCCCGTCGGACAGGCCTCCGTCCTTCTCGTTAACGATGAACAGTTTGTCCTTCAGCTCTCCCGGCTGCACTGGGAAACTTTTCAGGAAAATGTCTGGAAGAACAATGGATCAGATAAAGAAACAAAGAGTCAACACACTCGACGGGACATGAAGTGTTTCCTCTTGACAGATCGTCTTCTTTTCCAGCGATGAAATGACTCAAAACGCATTGTGAAGACAAAAGGGTCCTCTGCTTAATTACTCCCTTCCCAGAGAGCCTGAGGGAAATGCACAAATTTGCATTCTATTAAGTCAAAGCTTATGTGACTCTCTCTTTTTCTGTTGTTTTATAGAAAATGTCTCTGCATAATTCAGGAGCTGAGGGAAAGATTCATTAGGAGTTTCTCTTTTTTGTTAATTTCCGTAGTTGCCAACTTATTTGCATTAAAAATGTTTAATACACAGGTACAGCAGTTTCCTTAGATTCTGCACAAAATGTTCATTTAAACAGTTTTAAAACCATTAAGATGCAGATAACCTGTTGATTTCATACTGGATCCACATTATCCCAGCTTCACTTTGCCTGTAGTCGTAGGTTTCTAGCCGATCCTGATATGAGACCACATTTAAATCCTGATTTTTATTTGCATCTGCACCAAATTGCAAAGACGTAAATCTATTTATTCATCTACTTTAATTATTCTGCATTCCACTTCACTTAAGTGGGAAATATTTCTACTGAAGTACATTTATTTAGAGCCACAGTTTCATAGTTTTTAGTTTACAAATTAACACAATTCATCCAATTACATGATGGGTTTGTTAAATTCTTTGTATTTGTATTTTCTTTTCCTTTATACTACTTTGTACTAAATGTTACTCCACTACATGTATCTGAAAGCTATAGTAAGTCAGGTTTGTCTGAGAAAAAGTATAGCAGCCTGGTTTAATGGGTTCTTTCCTGACCAATACTGCATCGGAGCAAGTTTCGGAGTAATCTGTGAAGTACTTTCTGCATAATGTTACTTACAACAAACTACATTAGCACTCAGATCAGATACTTCCACCCGGGCCCAACAGCCACTTAAATTCAATCAAACTGCACCAAAGTTCACACACTCATAGAAAAATGTTCCCTAAATATTCCTGATTGTTTTCATTAAGATCCATGAATTTGTTCCCTAGGAAATTCGACAAAATGTCTAAAATGTGACCAGATTCGTGCCAATTTGTGAAGTTCTTTCCTGGCCCGTGTCCCATCCTCCCTCCAGCATTCATGGAAACCTGTTAAGTAGTTTTAACGTAATCCTGCTGACAAATAACCAAACTGACAAACAGCACAGGACCTCGCTGGTGGAGGTCATGAGGTCAAACCCCGGAGAGAACAAGTCCTGACGAGTTGTGGGTCTGTGGTGTCGCATCTGGACGACAGAGACAAACACAAACACACACGAGTGCAAATCGAGCCCTTTGTTTGACTGGCTCTCAGACAAAGTGAGCAGTGAATTAGAGTATGGAGATGAAGAGTATGGAGATGAAGAGTATGGAGATGAAGAGTATGGAGATGAAGAGTATGGAGATGAAGAGTGAGTCCCACCGGCTGCACCAGGCCACAGGTGTGCTTTTAATTAGGAGTGCGACTTTTGCAGTCATTAAACAGGCAGCGTGCACGGGGGGGGGGGCTCTCAGGGTAAATAACCACATTAGACCAACACGCCTGCTGAACACAAATGAACTGGGAACTGACAAAACCACAATGAATCTCATCCAGTGGGAATGTTCACTCACGTTCTGTAGAGTTTGAGTTATTCTTCCACTCCGTCACATTTCAGATTCTTATAATCTGCTGCAATTATTTATATTAGACAGCAATCCTTACCTTAATTTTTTGTAATACAGATGTTTTAGGATTCTACATTGAAATAACATATCTATCAGTTTATGTTTCAGCTTGTTATTAGCTTGGTCTTGTTTATAACTATAAATATTCTCTTTCAAATCCAATGATTTTTATATTTTTCTTGTTTTGCTTAAATTCTCGTGAAGGATTTTGTAATCTGGATTTTCAAAAGTCTATAAATAAAGATTATACTTTTATTTTCTGAGCTGTTTCACCAAAGAGACGTTAAAGATGTTTTTAATTTAATAACAGTTTGAGACCAAAAGAGGTTGAAATCAACCAATAATTCACCAAAATGCTAAAGTTAAAAGTCTAAAATATTGAAGCAACAATAGTTTTCTACTTCATCATCTCACAAACTCTCTCAGCCCCTCAGATTTATTGTATCACCCTCTGGTGCAACCAAATTTAGAAAACTATAAAACACACAATAAAGCACAGAGTGTAAACAAAGATGGACGACCTGACAGCTCCCTAAGTGTCTCCATGGCCTCAGGGTGGCTGCTGTAATAAACTGTGGGTCATATAAGCCGCCTCCTCCATGTTAAAGGACCAATCATCACAGGTAGTTTCTCATCTCATGTTTGTTCAAGTGCTAGTTTTTTCATATTAAGTTTTAATCAGTTATTTGATGCTGTAGAAACAGGGTGAAACGTGATGATTGACGGCTGAGACTGATTGTGATTGGTTGAACACGTCCATTTTTATATCTAGTCTATCAAATAAAGTCGTCAAAACTTTCTGATAGATTGATCCATCAGTTATTAGGTCCCTGGATCAGTCACATTTTACTTCTTATACATTGATTAAATTCTGTACACTTAATACTTCCATTCGTAGGATTTTGAATGCAGGAGGTTCCCTTGTCATGAAGTACTTTTACACAACATCTTTGGTACTTTTACCCAACTAAAGGATGTGAGTACTCCCTCCACGACATGTTTCATGTATCTGTTCTTTACATCTTTAGATTTATTTGAGGTTTTTATCACTTTTACTACACAAATGTCTTTGTATACTGTAAAATCCACTTTCTACTCCATGACATTTGTACATTGTGTTACATGTTCATATTGTTTATTTCATGTTTTTAAAAAATGTATTAATGAACATGTGACATAGATTTGGAGGAGACTCAGTCATAATAGTATATTTTAGCATTAGAGAATAATAAGTACTTTTACTTTTAATACTTTAAGTACATTTAAAAGCAATTACCTGCTGACTTTTACTCAAGTAGAAAAGTTAGTGTCTCTGTATCTGTACTTTAAGTAGTAAAGTAAAATGTTGGATCACTTCCTCCACCTCTGACGTAAATCTGATTTAATGTTGTGTTGTCATGCAGAGAAGAATCCCTCACAGCCCATTTGTTGTGTCAGAGAATCCCATCACGACACAAACACACACCCACAAACCGATGTGTTGGTATCTCTCTCCCATCTGCTCTGTGGTCATTTCTCAACACATTGAAATCAAAAAGCAGAAAAAGAGTTCACGTCTCGTTCCTTCAGACGCTTACATTTCTATAAATAAGCACAGAGATCATTACAGCGTTTGTCCTCAATGTGCAGCTGATGATCACCAGAGGGAAAACACTGAAAGACCACAACACAACAGTAACACAACTCTCTGTCTCGGTGTGTAACAGGGGTTTTTAGAGTCTCTGCGGAGGAGGAGCGGGCGACAGCTTCTTTCTTCCTGACGCCAATTAACAGCTGTGAGTGTGTTTGTAAATTACTGATCATATAGTTGATGTGTGTGTGTGTGTGATATTATCTGACAGAGGTGGAGTCGCACTGATTGCTGAGCCGGTGTCTACACAACGTGAGCATACACACCTGCTCCCAGTGTAACAGAGGAACGAGAAGGAGTGCGGCACAGATTCAGATATGAGCTGAATAAACAGGAGGAGTTTAGAGAGGTTTGAGGCGATAAACATGCAAACAAGCGGCTGTGTGTGTGTGTGTGTGTGGGAGGTAAAGAGAGAGAGAGAGAGAGACACACAAATCATATTAACAGCTGAGGTTTTCTTATGAGAATCCTGGAAAGTTCCTGTGGTTTTGTTGTTGTTGTCGTAAACAGGTTGAAGTTTCCTCTGCTCGGTTTTTATTACCAAACAGAATAAAAATGCTCTGATTGATTAAAGTGTAATTGAAATGCACTGATGTGATGTGGATCCATTTATTCATCTACTTTAATCCAAAATTATTCTTTATGCACGAATGCTTTTGATGGAAATATTTCTTATTTTGCAGATAAAGATGATACATCACAATAGTTGATGGCTCATATTAAATTATATGTATCTTCATTTTATATGACTTTATACTAAGTTTTACTGCGCTGCACGTCTCTGACAGCTACAGTAAATCAGGTTCTACTGACAAAACATGATCTAATACTAACTAACACTTAATAGAAATATTTATATGGGTTTCATGGAAATACAGCCTTTTTTTAGACTAACAAACGAGCCAGCCAACAAACTAAAATTCCCTCATTAGAGCACATACCTCTGCCAAGACTCATATTTGGATCCATTCCAGATTTTAACAGAATCCTCCCTGACCCATAAAACATCCATCCGCCAAGTTTCGTGTAAATCCATCCTGTAGTTTTTGTGAAATCTTGTTCACAAACACACCAGCCAACAAACGGCCAGGGGGCGAAAACCTTGGTGGATGTACATATTGAATATTAAATATGAAATGTCCATTTCTTGTTTTCAGGACCACTACAGGAGAGATAGAAACACAAGGTACCTCCCTAACATTCTCAGCAGGAGGATGCTCGGCCGTCACTCATCTGCTGCTCCGACTCCAGGTCAGACCGGAGGAGCCCAAACTCTGAGTCCTGGTTGTCGCCTGGATCCCTTTTCCATATTTTATATATATATATATATATATATATATATATATATATATATATATATATATATATATATATATATATATATATATATATATATATATATGCGTGAACTCTAATTATGTTCCCAGCCTGCACATTCCCTCTGATCCCGTTGAGCAGCCCGACCCACCACCAGAGTATCACTGTGTCTGTGGCTCTTGGAGGACCCGTGGGGGGGCCACACGCAAGTTAATCAGAAGTGAAAAGTCATTAGATAAGAAATAGAACATGTTCCACTTCACCATGGCTCTGCTGCATGGGGGGACATGACCCTGCACCGGGGACACACTGCCCCCTGCAGGCGGGTTTCAGGAACAGCCATGTCTCTGCTTCTCTTTACAGGCTCGACCTTTACTTTGAAAAAGATTTATACGAACTGTGAGGTCAGCTTAAATTGATAAAGAATTTGAAATCCTGACATTGTCACTGTCGCTGCTGAGAAGCTGGTTCCTCTTTCTGGGTGTTGCTGCCCTCTGGTGGTCGTGGAATTAACTGAAGCAAAGAGTATCTCTATTTTACTACTGTAGGTTCAGTGTGTCAGGTTTAGGTGAAAATGATTTAATATAAAATGATCCTAGTGATGTGTTTCATCTAAATTGTATGAATTGTTGTTATATTAACCCTAAAAGAGGGTCTTTATATTTAAATACTTTATATTTAAATACTTAACTAGACAATCTAAACACCTTTTGAGTTTTTATGAGAACTGAAGCTACCACAGATTCTCTGTCATGTTTGGAAGGAGAGGGTGAGGTGATGAGTATCCAGCTGCAACTTTCAACTTCACCACTAGGTGTCACTACATTCCACACACTTTATAGAACCACCTTTTTCTGCATCTGTACAGTATTAATAATCAACTTCCACGCAACACTTGTCGAGCGGTACTCACTGAAGTTGTGTGCGATCTTCTGGTTCAGCATAATGTGCTGGTGTGTGTTGCTGTGCTCGGCCGCCTCGAACCCCCCCACGTCTTTGACGGAAAATTGCTCGCGTAACAGCGACGTGTCGATTTCAATCCTCCCGGTGCCGCCTCGTACCCAGAGGGATTTTGCAACCTGTCGAGAAACAACGTTACAAAATTAAATAACACGATGAAACAAAGAGTTAATCCCGACGCTGAGTAGATATGAAACTGAGCTTCCTGTGTTTGCTGAAATAATAAAAAGCTGAATGAAACTTTGTAGATTTAAATGTGACAGTTTGTTAATCGGGTGTTACCTTGTCTGGGCCCACCAGGTCCCAGTGGAAAGCTTTGGTGCGATGTTTCTTGAAAGCCATCTTTATTCTGAAGGGTAGAGGTGGGGGGGGCGGGATGCTCGGGGGCGGAGGCGCCTTCACATCTGGCCCCTGAGACTCTGGGGCTGTGGGGGAGGGTGAGAGGGGAGAGTGGGGGGGCTGAGGGGAGGCAGGTGGAGATGGGGGAGTGTCAGGTCCAACGACTGGAGCAGCAGCTTTTCCAGTGATGATGGGTTCAGGAACATCTGATGTTTGGTCTCCGCTGATGGACGTGAGATCTTCAGTGGATTTATCGACTGGAGAACAAGTCCCAGACTGCACATCTGTATCTGCGTCCTCTGGGTCTTCTGGGTCTTCTGGGTCCTCTGCGACCTCGACGACCTCTGCGACCTCTGTGACCTCGACGACCTCTTCGTCCTCGGCGATGCTGATGTTTCGTAGAATCGCTGTTTCCACAAACGTGTGCTCGCCCATGGACTTCCTCTTCCAGTCCACACACAGTCTGTCGATGGCGTTGACCCAAGCGTCTCTCTCCTTCTGGACGGCTCCTCGGGCGCCGGTCTGATCCGACACCGGCACTTTGAATCTGCAACAAATCAAAAACATCAAACTCAACTTCTACAAGAGGGACCAGAGGAGATCTTCTCTGACTCTGTGCTGGATTCAGCTGAGGTGTTTGGACGTGTCTGCTCCCTCGACCCAGCAGAGGAGAAGGATGGTTAATAGTAGGAATAGTCAAGGTCATATGGCCATTATTGTGGTGCTTGGAGGTCAAAGGTCAAGGTTGCAGTGACCTTATGAGACCACTCTTACTCAGGGTTTAGGACAGAGGATGTCACATCTTAATTTGTGATGATGGACCTGACAAACACAAGTTGATTGATTGACTGACTTGTACTCGTTCTTGTGGGTGATCAGGGTGAAGGCGTCCGGGCTGGGGGGTTTCTGCACGCTGGTGTCCCCGTCCGACAGGTGGATCACGGTGGACACGGGGGGCGCCACCTCGCCGTCTGCAGGGCCTCGACACCTGAGGGGGAGGAGTGTGAGCTGCCCCGGGTGAAGCTGGACCTCATACCTGCAGCAAAGGGAAGGAGGAGGAGTAACGTTTAAAACCACCTGAGATTTGTTTCAACTCCATAGATGCTGAATGCATATATGTACTTCGTAGTATTGGCTACTTCAGACTAGGGTTACAAAGGGGCGGAAAGTTTCCGGTAAATTGCCAGAAACTTTCTGGAAACTTTCCATGGGAAGTTTAGCTCGGGAATTTTGGGAATTTAAAAAAAAAAAAAAAACTACCCAAATTAAACGCAGAGCAATAAAAACATCATTCAAAACTCTATTTTAAAGATGTATGGAACGTTGAGTTTCAACCCTCCACTGTGCATTCTTCCATCACATGCACAGATAACTCCCAGCATGCTTCACTCTACAGCAGGGCTATTGAGGCCTGCTGTAGAGTGCAGGACTAGTCAGGTAAGTTTCCATGATATTACTGGGAAAACATATTAGCATGCTGATTGAGGATTGTTCATCTGTTCATCTAGACTATTTCCATTCATTTATCCATCAATTGTAAAATATGTTTACAGACGATTCCAATTGTTTGTCTAACTATTTATATCTCTGGAATTGCATTAGTGTGTTTTTACAAACTTTGTTCTCATCTTATTCTACAGAACAATGCCACGTGCACTATCTCATGTGTGGAGACATTTCACCTCATCCAATGTAGAAGGAAAGGCTGTGTACATTTGCAAATACTGTGCAAAGACCTATGTTAAGAATGACACAACGATGCAGAAGCATATAGTCAAGTGCCCAAAGTTTCCTCAGGGCTCAAACCAGCCTATGACACAACAAAATGTTTATATTTATGTCTGTAAATGACAAGGTAAATACAGTTAGTATAAATTACCCACAACATTTCCAGTTTATTCCCGTTAATTCCTGTTAATTCCCGTTAATTCTCGTTAATTCCCGTTAATTCCCGTTAATTCCCATGGAAAGTTTCCAACTTTGAATATTCCCCGAATTTTCCAACCCTACTTCAGACCCATTTGGTGCAAAGAGAACGTGACATCAACCAAACTGTGAGTTTTAAGATGGCGTCCGTACTTCACCCATCTCAGGGACGCCAGGCCTCCTCGGTGCAGCAGCAGGACGCCGTCCCGGAGGCTCCGCGACGCCTGAGGCTGCTGACGAGCTTCTGCAGTTCCCTCCTCCTCCTCCTCGTCGCTGTATATGTTCCCGTAAATGACCCGATTCACCAGCTGCATCATCTGGTCACAAAGAGAAAAGCATCAGTCCCATCAGATCATCCTTCCTATGAATTGTACAGAGTCGTATTCGGTCTCTTTGGAGTGAATCCTCTCGCTGAGTCAGACCTTATGTTTGTCCTCCAGCGACGTCGCCTCCAGCTCGTAGTCGTGATGACCTCTGAAGGAAATAGAAAACCTGGAGCCAACGCCGTCGTCACAGCTCTTCACGATGGAGAAGGGAAGTTGTCGCTTGATGATTCCTTTCTCTATGCTGCACAGCATCTTGGTGTTGAAATCAATCTGGGTGGTCACAGTCACAGTATTGAGTTTATTAGGAACACCTGGCTAAGAAAGGGTGCAGTAATACAATTGTACGGCAACAAATTACAACCTTTATGAGTATATGTTATTACCTCAACCTTCAGTTAGTGAAGTTTACACAAAAACTACTGGACAGATTACCAGGAAACTTGGTGGAAGGATGTGGTGTGATTACATTAAAGTTTGGTGCAGATCTGAATCAGAAAGTTTGGATCCAGGAATTTCTTTTCACTTCCTTTGACAATAATTAATGTGAATTATTCATAATTAACATTTAGGGGAGTGATATCGTGGGTAATTTGGACTGTAGGGCCTTGGTGGAGGTGTGAGCAGTTCTACTTTGTTTGTTTGTCTGTAGTTTTTTGCTTTCCTGGTTCTCTGTGTGTGTGACTCACCTGCAGAACCCTCTTCTGCCACCTGTAGCGTCCGTGCTTGTGAACGCTGAAGTTGTACTGTGTCGGTTTCTGTTCCTGTTGCAAGAGAAATGTAAAAAAAAAAATACAGTTGATGGGACAACACCTAATAATTTGTTTCAAGCTCAGCTCTGTGTCAAACTCCACCTTCTCCATTCCTTCATGTAATGACACCTCAATCAAACCATCTCCAGAAACACATTAGAAACCGGCCGAGCGGCTATTTTAACTCCACAGTGTTTATTCAGAAGAAGAAAAGACACGTGAGGAACAGGTTTGTCATTTTTATAAAAGTCCAGTTTCCTCCAGCTTCATTTTACACATCACATAATCAACTCAGTGATTTAGGACGTAACTAACGTTGGATTCCACGTCAGAGGCTGATGATTGAAAGCAGGAACACACTCGGCCGGTTCCTCCCCAAAGGTTAAATATCACATCCACCGACACCTCTGGAGCTAATTTACATGCTGTTCTTGGTTTTTAAATCACAAACAGGGGCGTTGTAACAAGTTATGCAAAGCTAGGAAAGGCCTGGGGCCCTGAGCTGAGAAAGGGCCCCTGATCATATTAAACAACAGTTATGTGAGATTCCCCTTAAATTCCAATCAGTCTGTAAACCCCCTGACATGGCTCCATCTTTAGAGTTCCCCATGAAACAATAGAAATCTGTTCCAGAGTCGGGTCAGAAACTCATTCTGCTGATGTCATGAGATTGTCAGGGGTCAGGGGTCAGGGGTCAGGGTTAGGAAGCTCTGGTTAACATGTGTGTACCTCTTCACCGGGGGTCCGCTGTTGCAGCAGCTGATCCCGGTCCCTCCTGGCCTGGTTCAGAGCGTCCTCGATGGACAGCTCTCCGTTCTTCACCTTGTTCATGATGCTGAGCTGCATCTCGTTGCTCAGCTGAAATCACAGCAGCACAAGTAGATCAGGTCAGATGTGTTAACGCGGGAAGAGGAAGACGTCTCATCAGGTCGAGTCAAGTCAGATGTATCTATATAACACGTTGAGAACAACAGGAGTGGAGCCAAAGTGCTGATCGGATGAGAGAGATATCAACAGAATCATAAAACAGAATCAGGCTGAGGCAAGAAGAGAGTTCAAGAAGGTAGATTTTTGAAATGACCTCAGTGACCTGAAGCAGAATCAGAATTACAGAATCTTAAAATCACCTCAGAAGTTAGGGGAAAAGACAGAAGTTAAATGCTGCTTTTATTTGAGGGATACATTCCTATTTTGAACTAAATATACTATATGTGAATGATTTTGCATCATATGTACCAGAAAATGTGTTAGAAATCTATCCATTATAAGTTTAATAAACAGTTTTTTCATTTGTGTAGCACTAAATCTCAACACACTTTACATATCAAGATTAGATTCAACTTTATTGATCCACACACCAGGGAAATTCAGTTGTTACAGCAGCAGGCAGCTCAGAACAACTTAAATATGTTTAAGTATGAATATTATTTAAACCTTGATATAGTGGTTTGTAAAGAAATGTTTTAAAGTAAAGTGACGTGACCCTTTTTTTAAATCTCTTGTCTGTTCTTTACAGACGTGTGTGTGTGTGTGTTAAACAGGTTTTCTCAGTTTCACAAAGGGAACAACAGGCTGGTGTCAGTCTCTGTTTCAGAGGAACAGTGAAGAGGAACCAGTGGACGGTCAGTTTGTGAATCTGTGACACACACACACACACACGTTGTTACAGGAACACACTGTCAGGTCTCTGAAGATCTCCTCTCGTTGCTGGAAACCTCACACAGCAGGGAAGTTGAATTGAGGAAGTGAAAAGACACCAACACCATAAAAAAAAAAAAAAAAGAAGCTGTCTGGAGAGACTGAATCGTGACTGTGACTCGTCTCACTCGAGTGAACTGACGTTACTGGAAGTGAGAGGAGTGTTTTTCTCTGGAACTCAGAATTCAGTCGAGCTGCAGAACCGCTGATTTCAGGCTTTACTATCATCAGAGCCTGGAGGTTTATTGCTCGAGGTAAAGTGAAGACCTACCTTTGGCAAGTCGTCCGTGAATCTCTCCGTTCTGGATGCATTCTCCTTCTTCTTCGATCCTAAATTGGTCATCATGGTTTTCTTAGGAGCTGCGTGAAAATCCATGAAACCAGTGAATCTGTTGCAGCGAAGGACGAAGGGATGAGTGTTTGTTATTTTTTAGTTTTTTTCTCATATGAAACTCACACAGAGATCTGCTTCTCTGAAGGGGAAGAAGGAAAGTGGCTGGGATTTGTGTCACGTTCTGCTCCCGCCCCCCCCCCCCGCAGCTCCGGTTACATTCTTGTTCCAGGTGAAGCTGCCACACCCACAGCAGCACAGCTCTCTGCACAACAGACAACATCAGGGAACAGGTCTGCACATGCTCATCTGTTCCTCATCTGTTCCTCATCGGTTCCTCATCTGTTCTTCATCTGTTCCTCATCTGTTCCTCATCGGTTCCTCAGCTCCTCCAGGAGAGAGAGAGAGGCCTGAGAAGCCTGAAGCCCCTCAAATCAAATCAAATCAAATCAAAGTTTATTGTCACATGCACCAATGACAGTGTCATCGGAGCAGTGAAATTCTTATGACATGACAGGCAACATCTACTCAATAGTCAGGCTTTTTACAAAATTTTTAAAAAATGACATACCATATAACATATAACATATAACATATAACATATAACATATAACCTATAGCATAGCAGAACAAAGCAGCAACATAGCAAAAAGAAGCAGCAGTAAGTGTTCACCGGGTGAAGGAGTGGGGAATATTAAATTAAATAATATGAATATGAATATATGTGTAGCAAGTGTATTTGTATGGGTGGTGTAGCAGAATGTGCATGGTAACTGTTCAGAGGGTCAGTGTTGATTGTTCAAAAGCCTTACGGCCTGTTTTTAAGTCTGGTGGTCCGTGCTCGGATGCTCCGATAGCGTTTCCCAGACGGCAGCAGTGTTAGAAGTCCACAGCCTGGGTGGCTGTGGTCCTTGATGATCTTCCGTGCTTCTCTCAGGCATCTTGTGCTGTAGATGCCTTGCACGGAAGGGAGATGGCAGCCTGATCCGCTCCGCTGTCTTCACCACCCTCTGCAGGGCCTTGCGATCAGCAGCAGAGCAGCTACCAAACCAGGCAGTAGTGCAGCCTGAGAGGATGCTCTCGAGGGTGCACCTGTAAAAGTTTGTCAGGGTTTTTCCAGCCATGCCAAACTTCTTCAGTCGCCTTAGGAAGTAAAGTCGCTTTTGTGCAGTTTTTCACTGCCGAGTCCGCTTGTTTGGACCAGGTCATGTCATCCGTGATGAACACACCGACTTGAACTCGGAGACTCTTTCCACCACAGCTCTGTCGATATGTATGGGATCATGACCCCCCTTCTGCAGCTTCCTGAAGTCCACGATCATCTCCTTGGTCTTGCAGACGTTGAGAGACAGGTTGTTCTCTTGGCACCATGTTACCAAGCCCCTGACCTCATCCCCTTCACAACACAACACAACACAACACAGTGATATGGTTTCTCATGAAAACACATCCCCCTGATCAATAGTCACACACCCTCCTCCAGCCACTGAACATTTGAACATTTGCACCAGACTGTTACTTTTTTTACTACTGTATTATCCCGCCTATAGTGTATTCATCTTTTATATATACTTATCTTGCTCAAAGTGTATTCATCGTTCTTATATCATACAATACCTCTTAATACTGTACTATTCCATTTAAATGTCTTACTGTACAGATCTTATTTATTTACATATTCCACTTTAAATATGCAAAATACTCGGCACTTTCACTGCCTTTTTTGCACTTCTGGTTAGATGCTTCCATCAGGAAGACGGCCAGGCAGCGGCTCTTCTCCACATGGACTCCAGGATCCTGTGCAACTTCTACAGGTGCACCACAGAGAGCATCCTGACTGGCTGCTTCACCGCCTGGTACGGCAGCTGCACCGCCCTGAACCGTGAGGCTCTACAGAGGGTGGTGAAGTCTGCCCAGCACATAACCAGGATGGAGCTACCCTCCATGGAGGACCTCTTCACCCAGCGGTGAAGGAGAAACTCCTCTGAACTGCAATAACTCCACCAAACCAGCACCCTGGCATATTTGCGTATTTGCACCAGCACCGTAATTAACCATATTTGAATATTTGCACTACTGCACAAATGTAACTATTGCTGCTCTATTTTTCTCTTCATCTGTAAATATATATATTTAGTTAATTATATTTTATTTTCTATTTTAAATTTTTGATATTCTATTTTAGTGTTATTCTATTTTATTATTTTTTATTCTATTTTATACTATTTCTTTTTTTATTTTATTTTTTTGGGTTGAAATTACTGAGCATTGCTTTAAGAGAGTGTGTGACCCAAGCATTTCATTGACAGTGACTGCTTCATGTTATCTCTGTGCATTTGACAATAAAAAATCTTTAATCTTTAATCTTAAACTGCATTTCTTGTTGTATAAGTACATGTACTGTGCAATGACAATAAAGTTGAATCTAATCTAATAGTCACGTCTTCTCACATATTCCTACTCTAATATAATTGACTTCTCATTCAGTATATTTGACTTCTCATATATTTGACTTCTCATGTATTTGACGTCTCATATATTTGACTTGTCATATATTCTTATGAGAGAATAAGAGCTTTTGCTTTTTTGGCTGCACCTAAATACAATGGCAAGAAACTCTGAAAGTCCGTGTGAAGGTCACAGAGGAGTGTCGTCTCTTCCAGTCGTCACCTTGTGGGAAAACCACTGCGTGTGAACAGTTTGTGGGGAATCCCTCAGCTGTCTGGAGGAGTTTCAGTGTCCGATGAAAAGTGGTCGAGAACAATAAAAACAATAAATCCCGATCAGTAAAAGATTCCCATGAGCTTTCTACTGCATTTTACTCATTTGCAGCCACTTTGTGTCGTAAGATATTTTACATTAGAAAGAGACAAATGTTTTTTATTAGATACAAGATGTTGGAATAGTCTCGTAACCTGACAGTAAATAAAATCTATTGAGAATTACCTGTAAATCAGCCAAGCCAATGCAGCACAGTAAATAGCTGCTTCAACTTTCATGCATCACTATTAGTAAATATTTATTTTGCTTTTGATACAATAGTTATATTTCTACACTTTAAAGTGATTTTTTTCACCTAAACTTGCCTGATCTTAGGGATTCATTCACAGTATTCCCATTCACAAGAGCCTTAAAATAAACTGTTTTCAAAGGTCATACCATTGTGGTATTTTATTATATTTTCATTTGATTATTTTACACATTTCTATGGAAGCCACTGTGATGAAAAAAATTGGTATCTCATAATTATGACTTAGCATCTCATAATTATGAGATACTTTCTCATTATTATGACTTAGTAAGTACAAAAAAAAGTTTCTTCATGCCAGTGGCAGAATTGGGGTTCCATACATTTCTATCCATTTTTTTTATTTATCTTTTTTACTTCTTTAGCTTGTGTTAAAATTTGTATACAAACAGATGTTATCCTTTTTATTCCATTTTATTTCAACTCTTTAAATCTCTCTACCTCCTTTATTCCAGTTTATGAACTCTTGAATTGGGCTTGAAAAGTGTTTAAAACTGTGCTTTTTGTTAAATTTTAAATAGATTTTACATTCACCTGCACCTTGAACCTAAACCTCTGTGTGTGAAATGTGACTTTATAAACAACACAACTCTGAGTGGTACTGAATGAACCACGTGTTTTCCTCTGGTCTCCTGGGTCTTGATGTGTGTAATTTAAACGTTGTTTAATCTACTTTTGGGTTTTTCAGTGGCCGGAATATCCTCAGCTTCACTGTGGAAATTACAGGAAATGGTCAAGTTAGAATAAGAAGTAAAAACAGCAGCACAGGGTGGGGTGGGGGGGGATTCCCTGAGTTCAGCTCCTCCCTCTCCACAGTTAAAGCAGAAGGAGGTGACGGCAGCAGACACACACTGAGACTGATTGAGCACCGAACGACTCCCCAGCAACATGCGTGTGTCCGTGCTGGTGCTGCTGGTGTGCGAGCAGCTGCTGGTGAGTAAACTGCTGGATTCTGATTTCATTCTATTCTATTCTATTTTTAATCTGCTTATTGTGACGTGTGATCCCTGTCATCAGATCAGATTCTATCAAATGTACAGTAAAACGTGTACGTGTATGCGAGTGTTTCCTTTAATATGTACTGTACTTCAACATATTCTGTTTGTATTTAATATTTCACTCCCACGTATTTTTTTGCTCGTTCTGGTGTAAAAAGTGTTGATATTACTGCACAGTCACGGTTAGGTTCACTTTCACTTTCACTTTCCAGCCTCAGCCTGGGAGCTGGAGCTGATCTCATACGACATTCATGAAAAGAAGCAACAACGTTAAAAGATATAAAAGACATTTTAGAGCAAGAAATGTCAGAGACACTCGCTGAGGTCGAATCCCCCCCCCGAGTTCACAGTTGGTAAAAAGTTTGGGACTTTCCACTCAGTGTTTTCTCTGAGGAAGTGAACCAACTGTGAGAGAAACTCCCCCCCAACAACTGAAGTACAGTTGTGGTTTCATGTTGCTTTGTGCTTGTTGTCGTGCAGGTGCTGACCTCTGCTCAGTCCCGGTGTGACCCCCTGACCCAGTATGACCAGGCCGGCCAGTGCTGCACAATGTGTGCTCCAGGTAAAGTCACTCACACCTTTAAAAGAGAGGCAGCAGTTTCATTTGTAAAAAGGAAGTGTGAACTGGATTATATAGGACTCTTCTATGAGGAAACACGTGGATCCTGGTTTCAATATTAGATGTGTTGTCAAATTTATAAAATTAAATGTACATTCATCACAAGAATCTGCAGTTTTAATGCATTTGAGGGAAAATATTCTGCCTTACCAACATCAAGGCAGATCTGAACCTTAAGTGGATCAGACGATAACACAGAAAAGATGATTCCTCGATGTTTATCTGTCTACGGAAGCGTATCGCTCCGTTTGTCTGAATCTTACATTTATCTTTGTGTAGAGCTATAAAATTCTACTATTTCCAACAAGCATCGAATGAGCATCACATTTCAGGAACACTTGAACCATTGATGCCGAAAAAAATTCCTTTTGCTTTTGGTTTTCATCCTTGTTTTCTTTTCCTTCCGTGGTTTCACTTTCACTCACTTGTGACAAACAACAGACAACAGACAAAGAACACAGTCATTTGTCAGATGAGAGGATTGATGTTGTCTCTCTGGTCAATGTGAGGCACAAACAATAAGTCCATCATTCATTAAAAACAAATACATTCTGATGACTAAAAAACAACAATTTAAGAAATCTGTTAATCATTTTCTAGTACAATTTTATAACAAAATGAAATGTCATTAATGTGCTATTATTTCTTCTTTTGAAACATTGACTTCTGGTGGGACTTTTTGATGACCACTGTTTAATTTGCCTTTGGACATTTAATGACTAATTATCACTTAATAGCAACATATAACGATATTACTGAACCATGAAAATAATCGTTAACATACTTTATAACCTCGTGCCAAACCACAATAGGTCGTTTTCACTCTTTCGCTCAGACAGACCAGATGTGATGTTTTGATAAATGTTGGAGGTTGTTCACTCCGAGCAGAATCAGGTCAGCTGCTCTGTTTCCGCTGCAGCTCTGAAATTTATGAGACAAACGTGATTTAGAAAAAGAAGAACTGTAACTTGGCAAGAAGGGTTTATCCCTAAAATGTCAAACTATTGCTTTTCATCTTCCTTCACACGTTTGCAAACACTGGAGCATTTCACTGTGTGTTTCAGGAACCAGGATGTTGAGTCCCAGCTTGTGTTTGACTCCTCAGTGCGCAGAGTGTGGACAACATGAATATCAGAATAGATACAACACGGAGCCCCGGTGTAAACCTCAGCCGTACTGCGACCCGAGTAAGAGCCAACAACACAAACCTGCTGCAGTCACAACATCCAGGGACCCGTGTTCAGTGTTGGTTCCTCTTTCAGATAAAAACATGGAGGATTCCCAGCCAGCGAGCAAGAAGAAGCAAAGCACCTGCAGCTGCCTGCGTGGGTTCCACTGCTCCAGTGACGTGTGCGTCACCTGCGTACCGCACACAACCTGTAACCCAGGGCAACGGGCCAAGTCCATAGGTGAGACATCATCGTACAACTCCTGGAGACGTGCGTGTGATTGGGTCGGAGCTTCCTCTGGAGTTTCTCTTTTTATATATTTAAGAAACATCTCTGGAGGGACATGTTTCTGTTTGCGTCTTCTTCACCATCTTCTAGTTATTTGCATTCTTTTTGCTTTTTCATCCGAATAATGAGAAGCTCCAGAGAATGGCCCTTCTGGAGGATTTCAGGAGCTTTGTTCGGTGCATGTCTGAAAGCAAATCCATTGTAAGGAAATGATCAGATCTGTTTTTTGCAACGTGATGAATGTTTTGCTGCTGCTCTGCTTTCAGGAAACCACACCCAGGACACCGTGTGTGAGAGCTGCCCCGAAGGCTCATTCTCCGTCAGCACCTCGTGGAACAGTGTGTGTACAAAGTGGACAGAGTGAGTGATACACTCACACGGCCGTGAAACACACAAATGAACACACAACTACTAATAGAGTAGAATAGAGTAAAAGAGTGCAATTTGACATAAGACACAAACTTTAAGAAATCATAAATACTTAGGATTACAAAAGTTGCTACATGTTATTGCCCAGAATGGATATTGCACTTTAAAATAATCGGAATATAGATAGTAAATATGTCAAGGAGTCATATTTATGAATGGGTGGACTGAAGAGGAAAAGAAAACGGTTCTTAAGTGTATTCTTTTGACTCTTGATGCTCCTGTAGCGCCCTCTAGAGGACATAAAAGTGAACATCGTGTGATTGTCCTGTGAGCCGGAGATGTCGTCCAGAGAGTTTTGTATTTACATGAAGGTGAAATTAGTTTTTCGCAGTTTTAATTTGTAATGGAATCCTCCATTCTTCAGCTTGCTAGTCAAGGGTTAAGCAGTTTGACGTCTGTGTTAGACGAGTGGATTGAAACCTCTCTGATTTGCTTAAATAAGACATAGAGAACACACATCTGGAAAAATTCACCACATCTGGCACAAGCTTTCACTCTGATTGTTGTGTTACATCCTCACCAACATTTTCCTTCAACTGTGTGATCTTTGTTTTGTTTTGCAGATGTGAGAGTGGATACCAGGTCCAGGAGAAGGGAACCCACGTGTCTGACATGGTTTGTGGTGAGTTGCGTGCAGGAAGACTCTCTCTCTCTCTCTCTCTCTCTCTCTCTCTCTCGTGTGTCTCTCACGGCGCCTGCAGCCGCGTGGTTAGAGGTTTGTTCGTCTGACTCAGAACGAAACCTGGAGACGGTGCAGCTCTTACATCTGAGCTGGTTTGTGGTTTTCTAACTGTGGGTTTAACACCTGCACACAATTTACACTGGATCTGTGTTTTTTTAAGAATTAGAGACTGAAAATCCTCCAACGACCAATGATAACGACAAATAAAGTTTCTAAAAGAGTATTTAAACAAAAGGGTTTTTTTTCAATTTAGTTGTAATTTGTAGTTTTGCGTCGAGGATGATGTGTTTAAATAAATCTCATTTGATAAATAACTTTCTCAAACTGCCTTAATTCATTTTATAACTGTATTTGTAACCTTGAAACCCAAAAACTGTCCAGTGGCACATTCAAACATTTATAAAGAGTTATATATATTTTCCTGAAGTATTCCTTCGCTGCACTGAACATGGTTATGTCGTGGTTTTGTTTTTACAGTATTTTAAGGTTTTGTATTGTATTTGTATTAATTAATTAATTTCTCACTGTCTCTGTCCTTGCAGTGGAAACTCCGCGAAACCAAGGGGGTCTGATTGCAGCTGCTGCTGTGTTTGGCAGTGTATTGATTATCATTGTACTCGTGTGTTGTCTATGCAGAGGTACGCTGAGCTGGAACTCTTATATCATCTCTAATGAAGTCACGTTGTCTGTAACTCACCTCATGTTCTCATGTTCTCTCTCTTTTCTTTCGTGTCGGTTAAAGCAGGAGACACGAGACAAAGGGCAAAGGTAAATATGATTCTCTGTCTTCATTTGTTGGCTCCTGTATAATATATAACAGAGTAGTGCAGCTATTAACAAACACAACAACAGTTTACTGAGAGGGATATATGCTGCATATTGTATTGTTACTTTCCCACGTTATTCATCTTCTTGCAAAGACTTAGATGAGACATTTGATGCCACTTTTATAGCTCTATGCTTTTTGAAGAAGCCAGGGCCTGTGGGTGGACACAGTCACATGCAGCTAAACTTACTACATCCTCTAAAGACCACAAACTATATACACACGTTTTATCACCTATTTATTAACCCCTTTTTTAATTTGACAAAGCCAAAGTAGCTGTTTCCACTTCTTTCCAGTCTGTTAAGCTATGAAAATCAAAACCTGGCTTTATATTTCATTCATATTTAGACATATGGACATTAACTTAACACCACTCTGGTAAAAAAAAAAGCAAATATGTCTCTATAAATGTCAAACTGTTCCTTTAAATGACATTTAACTGAGGTTTTGTCCACATTACTACGTCTACGCTTGAAAACGCATCAATTCACATCACGTATTTCTCTCCTGCTCTGGTAGGGCTGTCTGGAATCATGCCGCGGAGACCGGGAGAAGCTACCGAGGGAACCCAGCCCTCTGCTTTTCACTCAGGTCGACGAGACTGAGAACGATCCTGAGCTGCAACTGTCCCAGGAGGACGAAGACATGAAGATACCAGAGGAGAACCTGGAGGGGGAGAGGGAGGAGCTGGTGTCGGAGGGCGTCCTCAGTGAGAACGGACAGTTTGTGACACAGGAGAGAGGCAAAGACTCCATCCAGCCCCAGCAGGAGACACAAGCGCAGACCAGCATGGACTGAAAATCCTCATTCTGAACAGTATGTGGATTGGAATGTAAACGTTACGACTCATATTTCACTTGCACTTAATTCTCCTTATGTAAATATATATATATATGTATCACTTGGTGTCAGTAATAGAATTGAAGCTGCTGCAGTAGTGTCTAGGATATTAGAGCGTTGCATGCTACGGGACTTTAATGTATTGGTTTAGTGGGTTTTGTAATTTATGGGCTGTTTTACATGTGATTGTGTTTCAGTTTTTACGTGTGTTCTCTCTCTCTTGTGTATTAGAATGTGTTTCCAAGTATAAAAGTGTCAATAATAAAGTTAATGCTTTGTGTACCATAAAAACATCTGCCATGTTTGTCTATGTCTGAAAATTTAAAGATCCCATATCCGAGATATCTTTAAAGTCTCAAACTTTAAACTGTGTTTGTTTCAACTTTGGGAAATTAGCACCAAAATTGGCCCAATTTATTTCCATCAGATTTTTTATAAACAGGGACCAACTGTTAATTTGGTGATTAGACAGATAAAATACACAATTTACCAAAGGTGAATTCTCGTGTTTGCGATATGAGATGATGCAAAAACTGATGTCATGTGATTTAAAAGCTTCTGCGTTCAAATCTATTCCAATAAAGTATTATAAATCTATACTATTTTATTAAAGGGAGTGTTTACACTGGCTGCCATTGGTCAATCCATCAGTTTCCATGAAGCATTGGGGGATGAAAGAAGGAAGTGTAATGTTGCCCTTAAAGTTTCCCCCTTGTTTGTATCCACTGTGGAAAAGTGGCACCAAAGGTCAGCCGAATTAATCTAAAGCAGTTCCTCTTACATTTCCCCCATAAATGTTCTCATAATATTGTCGTTGGAATAGTAAAATACCGAAGACAATTTAAAAACATGAGAATTCTCGGGCAAGTTCCAGATTTGCAGGAGCGTCTTCTCCTCCCATCTTTGTTCTGAGACGATTTATGGACTTTTATTCACGCAGGACATTGAACCTGTGAAAGTGTAAGTGGCTCTGAATCTAAAACTGTGTGAATCATGTATGTGCATGTGTTTAAAACACGGGGGACAAAGTTTAAAAGTCGTGCAACCCTCTCTCATTAGCTGTGTTTTGATTAATGGACCAAACCTCCATCACTATTCCCGCTGTTTTTAGAGCACATGTGTTTTTTTTACTCTTCACTCTCCAATTAAAGCTGGAATCAAATTAGAATGAGTGTAATAGACTGTGGTGTAGTTACTCTGGTTGTCCTAAAGGGGTCGTTGCAGCCTCGCATTAATCTGTGGCCCCTGACACTGGAGACAGGAGGAGATTTATCAGGCCTCATTTTTTACAGTTTCACTCCTCTTTGTTCTTTTGTGGCCTGATCCTCTGTTTGTTGTGAGGAAACTAAATCTTCTCTGTGTGTTGTTTCTGTTTGAAGGGATTTGCATGGAGAAGGTTTGGCCGGAGGACAACGGCTCTGCAGGGCCGAGTTCCCCCAGGAGCCGCCTCATTATCCCCGGATTAATGGAGGTACGGCCCTTTGAATTTACATGGGAACAACCTGGGTGATTGATGGAGAGGAATCCCTTTGATTACCGCTAAACATCACTAACACCCTGACAGGTCTAATCCGTACCTGTGGAGAGGAACACCTCACTTCAGTTTGCACTCACACAGGATTTAAAACTTTTCTTTTTCCTAAGTTTAATGTCAAGGATCACTCGGCTCAAAATAAACCCCCCCCACAGTTCCTGAAACTGAACCAGAACGTCAAAAAGGAAGACAGAAAATCCGGCCACATAATATTGTCGATATAAAACCCTGAAAACATGATAAACGTTAAGATTTATGCTTTTACATTTGGTGTTAATGGTGAATTTAGTGAATAATGCCCGGATGTGTCGGTTTTGCAGATGTTAGTTTGCATCTGGAACCTTAAACTCACACCAGGATTTAACCTTTGACCTCCAATAATCATTAGAATTAACAGAAGTTTAACTCGAGCCCTTCAGTGAGAACGTTGCTTTGTTTCATCTTCAGCTCTTTTTCTTTACCTCTCGTCCCCAAATCTGCAAAACGAAGCTTTAGACGGATGTTTTTGTTTTTTTTGTTTTTGAGTTGTTCTGTTCTTTCTTTGTTTTTGGAAGATTAAATAAAGGGTTTGATAAGTTAAAACCTCTCAGTTTAGTTAAGAATTATACTAAAGCAAATGTATTAAGCCTTTTTAAATCTATTTTAATTTGCAGCTGCGATATAGCTGAGCTTAGGTCTCCATGCTTTTAAACCATTAATGGAGAACACAGAAACATGTCCGATTATCACCAGAAGCTGGATTTTATTTAAACAAAAATATTTCTTCACGTGTAGACAAAGGAAACATAATTTACAGGTCGTCGGTGGAAAAATACATCTACATTTATTTACAGTAACACAGCGTGTTCAAAGTCTTTGGTTTCACAAAAAAAATACAGAATTTCATTTCATGTCCAAACGTCAGGAATTCCCCTGAGGTCTGAGAGAGTAAAGTGCAAAAGATCAGTGGAGGAGGTTCGAGCTGCTGAGGCTCAGATAAGCTCCCGAGTGGAGAAACCCTGGGGGACGAGCATCCCGGTTCGTGAGGCCCAGTCTGCCCACAGCTTCCCTGCTGGGAGGTGAAGAAGCTCCACTGGTTTCTTCACAGTCTCTGAAGTCGCCGTCTCCGCCAAAGACCAGATTTTGGGTTTTTGACTGGAGACGTTTCCTTTGCTCTCCAGGCCGGACGGCGTGAGGTCAGAGTCTCTCTGTTCAACTTTCTTCACAAGTTCATGTTCTCTGTCCTCCTGAAGGCTCGGGACCTCCAGGCGCTCCTCGGTGTCTGCGCGCTCGCTTTGGGTCTCCTCCTCATCCCGCTCGTCCAGGGGACACGTCTCCAGGGGACACGTCTCCAGGGGACATTTCTCCAGGGGCCCGTCCTCCTCGTCGCTCTCTCCCTCCTCCTGCTCCTCATCCTCCTCGTCGGACTTGCCCTTGCACGCCCAGCTGACCCGGTTCTCCTTCTTCAGCCTCCGCCTGGCGTTGGCGAACCAGGTGGAGACCTGCGTGAGGCTCATCTTGGTGATGATGGCCAGCATGATCTTCTCGCCCTTGGTTGGGTACGGGTTCTTCAGGTGCTCGTTCAGCCAGGCCTTCAGCGCCCCGGTGCTCTCCCGGGTGGCCACCTTGGGGACCCGGCCGGGGTCCTCGGCGGCACCGGGACCCCGGTAGGGGGGGTAGAAGGGCCCCCCGCGGGCCAGGAGAGCGTGATGATAGGGAGATGCCTTCAAGTCGAAACCGTTTGTCTGGAAAAAATAAAGGGAAGACGCGTAAGAAGCGAGCCAGGGAATCTGTGCTTGTGCGCAATTACGCACGGAGTTGGCGAATTTAGGGAATTAACTATTGACCAAAACACAACGGAAAGATAATCTAATAAATTCCTATTAGTGCTGACAAAAGTTGTTTGCAGACATTTCTACACAATCCTGCAGAAGAGCTTGTTGCCTCCTCTCCTTGTTCAGCCACTGGAGATTTAAAGTCTACAAACATTCTGACCTTGAGATCCTCAAATCAGGAATTTTTTAAACACTTCTGTGATTTTACCAAACTCACCATGTGCGCGATGTGCCTGTGGTGCGGGTACGGGATGAAGTTGTATCCCTGTAGTCCCGAGTATCCTAAAGGAATCCCAGCTGCCATGGCGGCCAGATGCTGGGCCTGCTGCTGGTGCACGCTGCCCAGCATCGGGATCTGGTATCCGGTCGGCATGCTGATGTTCCGCTCCAGGAAGAAGTTTCCAAATCCAGTTTGAGAAGCGGGCATCTTTCCTGCGTCCACAGCTATTCGGAGGTTTGAGTGAGTGGCAGCACAAGCGCCTGGATCCACTTATATACACACCCAGCTGCCAGCGTGTGTGTGTGTGTGTGTGTGTGTGCAGGGGGAGGAGAAGGGCTGAGAGACAGGGGGGTGGGGGGGTGGTCCCACTGGTATTGACTGACAGCTCCGTTCAAAAGACCCGCAGCTTTCACTGGCAACAAATCCCATCAAAGACGCCCTCCGCTGTTCCTTTTTGCGTTTTCGAGGAGAGGCTGAATATTCGCTGCTTATCCCAACTCACTGATTTCTGCAGAGATTCAATTCTAATGCGACTTGTTGTTTCCACTGGGAAGCGAATCAAGTCTGAAACTTTAAAGAAATGGTTATAATATCAGCTGCAGGTTTGGTTTCCTGATGGTTTTCCCTAGGCTCTGGTTTCACTTCGGAGGATGAAACCAGAGCTGGTGTGAGATCCAACAACATCTCATGTCTGGCGCTAATTAAGCGCAGAGATTAGAATAATTCAGGTAACGACGTCCTGCCAGTCGCTGCTGCTCCGTCACCACCTTCACATCTGCACTGGGGGAGAATTGAATTAACAATTTGAATAACATTAAATCTAATAAACAAAGCACACGCGTTTTGGTTTTATTTTTTTACGCACGCGTAAAAGTCACCGAGCGCAGATTTTGGTTCCAACCTCCCACTTGTTTCTCTCTCTGCGTATTTAATATTTAATAAAAAAAGGAATACGGTTTTTCATTCAGCTTCATGAGCCTCAGAGCTGCAGTTTTTTATTAAATTTTATTTGCTAATTCATCGAGCGAAGCACAACAAACTGTGCTTTTACATGTCGGAAGGTTTTGTTTGGAGCGTTTCAATGGCCCTAATTAAACGAGGTTAAGTGAAACAGGTGTTGACTAATGTATATGATAATTGTGAGATAACAGATGCTAATGTGTGTGTGTGTGTGTGTGTGTGTGGGTGGATGGGGGGGTTGTTAGAGATAAGAGGAGCAGATTACACTTCTTATTCCACTACACCCCCCTCCTCCTCCTCCTCCACCTTCATGTCCTCCAGGAGCTCCCCGGTGGAGCTCAGTGTTCCAGGGTCCGGGTTCAAAGGAGCTCACCTCTGTAATCTCTCATCATTCTGATCATTATTATAATTATTATTATAATCACAGCGGGACGAGCCCTCGGTGACGCAGCTGATAGCCGCGGCTTTTCACAGGTAATAGTGGGGAAGGCATTAATGATGAGTGTCAACACAGAAACACAACATTTACACTTTGAGTTGGTTTTTTTGTTCTTCTGTTGTTTGTTGTTTTTTATGCAACCCCCCCCCCCCCCCCACCCCACCAATAAATGTGAAGTCATTATGTTAGCAATTTAAATTGCATCAATAGAAGTTTAACAAAAGTCCAGGATTGATCCAACTCTGATTTGTAAACTGTTTATCAATTAAAGAACATGAGGTTTATTGTGATAATTATTGATATAGAATTAAATATAATGATATAATAGCCTAGTAATATAATATACTCATAGTAACTCTTTTTATTTACTTTCACTCAGCTTCAATACATCTGTTTTGTAAGAAATTACACATTTTCACACTTTTTTGGAAACAGAAGTATTGAGCCTGCAGTTGTGTTGATGCACATGTTGAGAAATCCAAACTGCCAGTTTCGTAGGTTAAGCTGAAGTTGATGCAGACTTCACCTCGATTCTATTTAGTGTTAAAGATACAATTTAATCAACTTCATGCTCATTTTGAGGACACACACACACACACACACACACACACACACACACACACACACACACACACACACACTCACATTGCATTCATGTACTTTAATGCATCAGTGTGTGAGCTGTAGACACAGAGACATAAAAGATAGATTGAAATTGGAATCTCCAATATCTCAAAGTAATGATTTGATATTAATGATTTGAATCTCTCTTGATAAATAAATGAACGAGTTGTGCAGACAACAATTTCTACAATGAAACATGAGTTCATTATTTACTTTGAAAAAAATAATGAATGTGGGAATTTAGAAAACTGCATTTTCTACTCTTTTACTACAGGAAAACTTCACTCCATTTAAATAGAAATTATGTTAATTTTACTTCACTACATTCATTTAACAGCTATAGTTTTATTTTCAATTTAACCTGTTATTACTGTATAGAATACAAAACGTCAGCATACAAATTTATACGTGATAAATAAGTTATAATAATTCTGTGATTAGTTATGTAAGACTGTTTAAATCAAAATTAGCTGTTGGTGTATTAACCTGGTGTGTGAATTTAACTTGTGATGGAGCATTTTCACCACGTGGTGAAAATTATTTTACTCAAGTAAATGATCTAAATACTTCTGAAGTGAGTGCTGATGAAAAGTCGACATAAAAAAAGCTTCTCATCGTCAAAATAAACCAAAAAGATATAATAGATATTGAGAACTGATCTTCTTAATTACATTGAAGTTTGTCTCTTTTCATTTATATTTTGAAATATTATCAGTCAGTCACAGTGTTTGTTTTTTGGTGTGAATTGTGTGTATTTTTAATGCAGCGTCAGAGTTGTTAGTTTTTCCGCCGTGGGAAACCACAGATTAAATGATTTGTCCATTATGCCAATGACAGAAAATAATCTGCAATATCTTGATATTCGAATGATTGTTTCAGTCATTTTTAAAAGGGAAATAATTAAAATAATTCTTCTGATTCTAAGGTTCCCACCTCAAAAAATTGAATTGCTGAGATTTTGTTTCTTCTACTTTTGGTCAAATCAAAACGTGGAGATTGGACTTCGGGCTGTGAGAAGCTGTGATTGGAATTTTTATACAATTAAACCTTCGGATTAATAGTTTAACCTGATTTGTTCCTCTTACTTAAGCCTGATAGGATTACTTTTTAAATATTGTGTTGCAGATGGTGTAAAATCAAATAGAGAGAGAGAGAGAGAGAGAGAGAGAGAGAGAGAGAGAGAGAGCAAGAGAGGGAGAGAGAGAGATACCAGCCCCAGATAAAAACTGGCCAAGGTGGAGGGAAGGGAGGAATTCATTTGGGTGGGGTCCACAGAGCCTAAAGCAAATTTGTACAAGAGCAACAATGGGGCCGAGCAGAGTGCAAAGAGAAGGAGGCTTATGGCATCACTGGTCTACATCTCACAACACAAACAGCTCTGGGCGGCAGCTTTTGTCCATCTTGTAGACTCCTTTTCATTCCCTTCCTCTTTCGGCAGCTCGGTCACAATGCAGGTGTTGGTCCTGCTCCGACAGGTCGAGTTCGGGCTGTTTGCTGTGAGGATGTCACTCGTTTACAGGAGAAGAGACAAGTGACCAAATGGAAGACGATTGTCCTCGGCGCCCGAGGAGATAACGACACGAGATAGCAAAGGAGGATGAAATTATCTTTGTCTCTGGAAACACCTGAGACATTCCTCTGTCGGGGAAAGATCAGCTGCACTTTATATCTTTTCTTTTAAATCCCCTGAATATCCCGAGCAGACTGTTAAATGAAGCTGGTTTTGGATGTGAAACGAGACATTAGACGAGGACAGTGGACGGGTCGGGACAATGGGTTTAGGTGTGACCGCGGTTGCAGGCCGTCCCCTCTACCTGCGAGCTGACAAAGGGACTTAACATGCAATTAGAATAGTTCATAGATAGGTGTGAAGAAGACGACAAAAGCCTGAGGAGAATCCACAAAACCCTCAACACCTTTTGCTTGTTAGTTTATTTTATTGAAGCACTCGGGGAGAAGGAGGAGGAGGAAGCTGCCAGAGACTCAGGAGCAAGTTAGTTTAAAGGCTATACAGCAACTTATTTACTCTTGTTTTATTTATCGTGTTTAAATGGGGAAAATAAACATGATAAAAAGTTGAAATTCATCCAAACCCCCTCAGGGATGTGATGGTCTCCGTGCAGATCTGTGATTCTCCTCTAATGGGATTTTCCTGGGGCCCCGACACAAATGGGGAGATGTAAGCAAAGTGTGAATGTTATCAAGCGCTCCCACCTCTTTACTATCAGACCCCCCCCCTTCCCAGACCCCCTTCCACTCTTTGTGCTTTGTCATTACTCTTATCAGCACCACTCTATCATTCTTTCAAAATAGTAGTGGCACTGGAACCGCTTGCAAATGAAAGTATGTCTTTGTTTAGGGCCGGGCAGGGTCCCGCCTCCCGGCTCCCTCCTGGGTGCAGGCTGATTGACAGCCCTCCACAGGGTGAGTGACAGGCGGCGTTGCTGAGGCCGTGATGGGCCCGTGTGACAGCTGCTGGTGTCTCCCTGTGTCGGGTCCCGGTGGGGGGGTGCCGGGACCCCGGGACCCCTCAGCCAGGGGCCGGGCGCTGTCGGGCTCCATGCTGCAGAGGAGCTTGTTAGGTTCTGCTCCTCAGCTGCAGGTTCCTCCTCAACACGAGCAGAGCAGAGCCAGTCAACTCAGGACGCTGCAATCTGGATTATCGATTAAAGTTGTTATTGCAAAGTTTAGAATAAATTTAATAAATAATTCTCTTGCAAAAATGAGAATTGTGTTATTTTGAATGCTTCGTCAGAGTTGTTCTGTGCATGTGACTTGTTCATCTGTTGAGGTCGAGGGATCCTCCTCTGTTCCTCTTCCTCTGTTTGGTTCCTTGTTTAATGATTTTTTTTTTTAAATTGAGGGGCGGGTTCTAATGTTGCTTGTCAAGAGAAATGATTATGGGATGTCATATGAACATCGTAGACAAAAACTCAGGGTGTCTTTGGACTCTGTTCATTTGTTGATTTTCCTGCTGGACCCGGTTTTTCCGCCTCGGTCAGATTTTTTGTGTCCAGGAAGCAAAGAGGGATTTTCAACTTAAAGAACAAATCAATTGAAATAAAAAATCACTACATATCCTCTTCTTAATAAACGTTTGTTTTTAACTCTTCTACTGTTTCACTTAAAGTCACTGAACTCTTTCTCCATCAAGTTTCAGGGACGTCAGCTTTTCACAGGAAGTTTCCATTTGGATTTTTCATATAATGATGGCCACAGATTTAATAAGAAACAATAATATTTTTCATGCATGTTTTAGAACTAGGCCGATGTGGATTTTTGGAGGATGATACCAATATGTATCCACTTTTATGTATTTTTTAAAGACGGTTATGATTTCTAAGAAGTTTGTTATCAAGACTTGGTGTCAAATTAAGGAAATAATGTTTTTTTTCAGGATTTTCTCCCGTTTAACAATTGATTTTATTAGCAATTAATTAATATATAAGCTGAATTAAGAAATAATACACATTTTTATTTCTGCATTGTGTTAAATTGAAGTTTTTATATCAGCTTATACCGAGAACTTCAACCGATTACATCGTGTCTGTGATATTATCGACCAACCTCTGGCTGTAACGATTTATAACCAACGATTGTGTATTTTTATGCAGCAATAAGGATATTTGAGGTGGTTCTTCATGTTTGATATACAATCAGGACGATATCTTCTCCTATGGAAACCCAATTGGCTTTACAAAAACTGTGAGTTTCTCTGTTTTGTTAAATTAGGTGACAGATATATCAATGAACACATTCTTCTGCTTACAGGTACATGACATTGTCTTTGAGCATTTATTAAAATACTTTCTCCCGCTCGTGAGTGTTAATTACGTGGAGTTGAACTCGATGTTTATTATTGTTTTACGATGCAGAAAGTGGACGAAGTGAAGTTCGCCCGTGGAACCGTTTTCTCCCCACAGCCTCACAGAGAGCAGCTAATGAGGTTATTGGGCATCTGTGACGTGACATCTACATTTTGGCCTATTTGTGAAACAATGGTTACAAGGAAGCCCGGGACATTGGGCTCTGTGTTTTCCAACTCAAAATAACAAAGCCGAGCAGCCGCTGGTGGGAGGCTGTGCTCTCATGGAAATGAGCAACCGAACCAACAATGTAGCTCCTAATCTCTTCAGAGAGAGGAATCAGTTACACAGCAGTATGCACCCCTCAATGCTTTTCATTAGAGTCAGCGTGCTATTGAAACAGTCGCTCCACCCCCTATGACTCACACACAAACATGAGTGCACACACACACACAACCCTCGTGTGTAGCCACAGGCCTTGCTCATACATGCACTAGATACAAGGTGCACCCCCCCCCCCCCAGCAACAGAAGGGTTGAAATAAGTGGGGCAGAGGGAGGAATGGGGGGTGCGAGGCCTCAAAGCATGGGATTAGAGCTAATGTGCCCTCCCTGGGTTATAATCTCTTCAGAGGGGGACTTTGTTTGAGGGGCTTGAGGGCAGTAAGATAAGTATCTATTACAGAAACTCCCTCTTATCCCCCCCCCCCCCCTCAAAACATCCCCGCTTCAAAAATGAAGCACAAAACCACTTGCCCCTGTTCCCCTCTGTGTTGTGTGATATCCAGGAGCCCAAAGCAAGTGCTGCCCTTTTCAGCTAATCAGGAATTAAGGTTTAAAGCCGTATGGAGAGTTAGCCGGGGCCCATATTTACTCCATCTGCAGCCCGCCGAGTCAGGTGGTTGAAGAAAGATCAAAAGCAGCTTTAAAAGAATTTCTCTGCTCATCCCACGGAAAGAGAGGAAAAGAGAGAAAGAAGCTTTATCACAAGTTGTTGCTCTGCTGGGTTTCAAGAGGACGAGCAGATAATTCCAGAGCAACAGTGAAGCAGCCTCACAACAACAAGTATTGGTTTAAAAAAACAGTGAACAGTTTGATATAAAATACAGTTTTATACCAAAATATCTTCATAGTATAAATATTGTGCAAATAATGGTCATTTTGGAATTAGATTACACAATTATCACAACAAATGGGAAATGATGAACAGTACAAAAGCCCTTCAAACAAAGGTAATTTCTCTTAATTTTCTCCAAAAACATTTAAGAAAATCCTCATTAAAAGCGTTTGAAGCAAAAATAATATTGGAAAAATGCAGAAAACTAAAAGGCAACTACTGTGAACATAATTATTTGTAAGGAACTACATATCCCATGAAGCATTGCGACGGATCCCTGCCTCAGAGAAGTCCTGGTGGATCTGGGATGTGGAGCCGAACCACCTGATCCTAGCAGACAGGATTCTCGTGGTTGTGGTGAAAGATTTCCGTGTTAACAGCCAAATTCACCAATCAGAGACATTGCTCATACACCTGAGGATTGTGGGTAATGTAGTACTTCTCCATGACGGTGTCTTGTGGTGTTTTCCAGGAGCTTTACACATCGTTTCACCATCTCGTAGTTTGTGGTGAGTTGACGTTTGATGGTTATAATATTGTGGCTGATAAACAGAATCTATATTCAGAAAATAAATTGGGATTTTCACTTCTGGAACCTGAGCTGTGATTCAGATTCACAATGTAACGGCTCCAATGTCGAATGCGAGGGTTAAAATATTTAAGCTGAAGCTTCGAACTTTGGTTTGGTTTTGTCCCTCATTCTCTCACCTGCTGCTGTAAATAACAACAACATCAAATCTGTGGTGATTGAAATTACTTGTTTTAAAATGGAGAATGAAACAAGCTTCATCCTGTAACTCCTCACTGAGCGAAATACGTGAATCTGAAGAAGATCTGGACACCTTTACAGACACATTATCATTATATAGAATTAAACAAGCTTGAAGAAAGTTTAAAGAATCACTGCAGCCTGATAAGTAACATTTAGAAACATCAAGTAAAGTTTAAAGGCTTTAATAAAACTTTTAAAAGCGCAGCATCACGATTCTTAATTCAGAGTTAAAGCTTCCGTGCTCAGTACTTGTACGAGCTTTTAGATGCATCGGCGAGTGTGTGAGTGTCTGTATGAGTGTGTGTGTGTGTGTGTGTGTGTGCGTGTGTGTGTACATACTAAATGTACACACACGGTATCAATACTTCATGGTAAATACAGGGGGGCGGGGATTACGTTACGTGTGAATATGAACGTAAAAGCCTGAATGTCCGAGTCAGAAATCGCTGTTTCTCCTCAGCGTGAGAACTTCCGGGGTCTGAACGGCGGCGGGACGAGCTGATGCGACGCCGTCCTCTCCTCCTCGATCGGCGCCAGCTCCTCCGCCGACCCCCACTTCTTCTTGGAGTGGAACAGCGTCACCAGCTTCCTGTTCCTGTTCCGCTCCCTGGCCTGGGTGACGTGAAGCTCTGCTGCCAGAGGGAAAGAAATAATACATCGATGAGAGAAAGTTTTTAGTGTTTTTTACATGAACTTAACTAAGAGTTATTATCTATTAAATGATTTATGACTCACGCAGCTCGATCTCCTCCTCTGGTCCCTCCGGCTCTTTGGCGTTCAGATAGTGGAAAGCAAGATGGCCGCTGTAATCCCTCAAGTTCTCTTTAGCGCCTGATAAGAATTAAAACAACAAATCTCAGAAACCAGCAGGTAAGATTAGTCTAAACATTTATCTAAACAACAAAAAAAACCTCCTAATCCAGATAAATAACCACATGAGATTGAAACCAGTTGTTCCTCTTAATCTGACTGGTTTTATAAAAGTAAAATCCATCAAAAAAACAATAGAAATAAAGGCTTTAACAATGTAACATAAACTTGTGGGACAGAATTATATTGTCGATTTAATTTAATCGAGAAAACAAACAAGTGAAAAATGACTAATCAGCCCATTTCATGTTGTGTGTTACGGTCGATTTAAGCCATTTTCAGACATGAACTCTGGAGAATGTCCTCACAGTCGGGTCCGGAGTTTCTCCAGAGTTTGAGTTTCACTTATGCACAACACAGGAGGAGATTCTCCAGAAATCCATTGACACATGAGCTCATTTGGACATTATCCGGAGTTTTTACTAAGCAACAGGAGAAACTCTGGGGAAAGTCCGGAGCCCCTCAGGAGAATGTCCAGGAGATAATCCGGAGATCATTGAATGTCTGAAAGCAGCTTTTATCGAGGTGCAACACTTTGAATAAGAGCCGGTTTTTACCATATCTCAGAGTGAGCAGGTCCAGAATGTGCCGGTGACCGTGTAACGCTGCGATGTGAAGAGCCGTGTAACCCTGGCAACGAGAAAACAAGAGGAAAACATTGAAAAATCAAATTCTAAACCTTTAAGTGTCAAGTTTTTAAGTGTTTTTCTTTCTTCTTTCTATAACCGAGGGACAGTTTGACTCTCTGTGGACATGCAGGGAGGAGCTGAGGAGGTTTTGGGTTCGGTACTCACCCCCTGGAGGTTCCCAGGCCCCAAACGCAGCCAATGAAAACAGCGGTGAGAGAAAAGAAAGAGACAAATTAGCAGAGGTTATGGAAACACCCGATAATGATAAAAACATAATTGCCTGGTAATTCCCTGAAAATTGCAGGAGTTTTCAGGAGTTGTGCACACGGACGCACTGTTTTGAGAAACAATTACCGTGACATGACATGATTTATTAGCGCCGCCCGGCAACACGTGCTGCTGTAATGCATTTGCACAGCTGCATCTTCACAGAGATCATTTAGGAGACCATTACATCACCGAGGGACAGGGCAGAACAAACCAGAAGCCTTGTTGTCGTCCTGTTGTTTCAAATAGATTCAAAACCAAAGCAGCTTTATTCTACCGAGCCCAGCGCGGCCGGATGGAAACCTGGATACTCACATGCTGCAAGAAAGAAGAAGAGAGGACGTGCACGTCACAAAAAAAGCAAAATACAAAGCACCATCATTCATAAAAGGGAAACTCCACTGATTTTATACACAAAATGTAGTTTTCTTGTCAAGATGCACGACTCTGGAGGAGACTTTCTGAAGTCTGAAATATAAAAGACAACCCAGATTATTTTTTAAGTTCGGTTTGAGACATTGCTATTACACCTGAGGATTGTGGGTAATGTAGTACTCCTCCTTGACGTGTGAATAAAACCTTCATTTGTCTTGACTAGTGGCGTTTTTATACATCGTTTCACTGTCTCGTAGTTTGAAGTTAGTCAACGTTTGATGGTTATAAATATTGTGGCTGATAAACAAAATCTATATTCAGAACATAAATTGGGATTTTCACTTCTGGAACCTGAGCTGTGATTCAGATTCACAATGTAACAGCTCCAATGTCGAATGTGAGGATTGAAATAGTTTAGCTGAAGCCTCGACCTCATACTCTCACCTGCTGCTGTAAATAACAACAACATCAAATCTTTATCTTTATTGAAATTACTCGTCTTAAAATAGAGAATAAAACCAGCTTCATCCTGTAACTCCTCCCTGACTCGGTTTGAGACTTCTGAGGTTTTCTGTGCAACGAATTTGGTGTAAAGTGCAGGAGATTTGTTTTTCTCTCTCCTGTTGCCTCGTGTTTGCTTTTTGTAGTTTTAACTTTATTTCACGATTTGGGTTGCAAAGGGGCGGAAAGTTTCCGGTAAATTTCCGGAAACTTTCCGAAAACTTTCCATGGGAAGTTAAGCTCGGGAATTTTGGGAATTTTGAAAAAAAAAAAAAATAAGCAAATTAAACGCTGAGCAATAAAAACATCATTCAAAACTCTATTTTAAAGATGTATGGAACGTTGAGTTTCAACCCTCCACTGTGCATTCTTCCATCACATGCACAGATAACTCCCAGCATGCTTCACTCTACAGCAGGGCTACTGAGGCCTGCTGTAGAGTGAAGGACTAGTCAGGTAAGTTTCCATGATATTACTGGGTAAATATATTAGCATGCTGATTGAGGATTGTTCATCTGTTCATCTAGCCTCTTTCCATTCATTTATCCATCAATTATAAAATATGTTTACAGACGATTCCAATTGTTTGGCTAACTATTTATATCTCTGGCATTGCATTAGTGTTTTTTTACAAACTTTTTTCTCATCTTATTCTACAGAACAATGCCACGTGCACTCTCTCATGTGTGGAGACATTTCACCTCATCCAATGTAGAAGGAAAGGCTGTGTACATTTGCAAATACTGTGCAAAGACCTATGTTAAGAATGACACAACGATGCAGAAGCATATAGTCAAGTGCCCAAAGTTTCCTCAGGGCTCAAATCAGCCTATGACAAAACAAAATGTTTATATTTATGTCTGTATATGACAAGGTAAATACAGTTAGTATAAATTAACTACAACATTTCCAGTTTATTCCCGTTAATTCCCGTATATTCCCGTTAATTCCCATGGAAAGTTTCCAAGTTTGAATATTCCCGGAATTTTGCAAACCTATTCACGGTATCAAACGCTGCAGTTGAGCGAATTTGTCTCGAGATGAAATATCTGCAGCATTCGACCAGGACGTTGTTTTGAACGTGAGGAGCAGATCATCGTTTCCTCAGCAGCTTCATGCATAATAAAGTTCAGAGCTGTTTTACAGACGTAGATAATATCTGCACGTTTGGATGTGGCAGCTGAGAAGCTGAATATGACACCTTTTGTTGGAAAGACAAATTCAACCACAGAAAGTAACTCTGCTGATTTTACTGTTGTCGCTCACTTCCGTTGTGGTTGTGTTTTTGTTGTGTGGCTTGTAGTCGTGTTGTGCTTTCTGTGAATATGCTTGTGTGTGACATCACTTTACGTTTCCTCTGTTTATCGACGATTGATCAACTTTTCTTTGTCCTAATTTTTAAGTTTACACGTTGCACATTTGTCCTGAAACCGCTGGAGTTCCCCTTGCGATATCATTGTGCGTCAATAAAAAACAGGAGAACACACTCACTGACTTGGTGTTGACGTCAGCGCCGGCGTTGACCACGAGCGCCGCCATGTCCTCGTTGCCGTGCTTGGCCGCCCAGTGCAGCGCCGTCTGGGAGAAACCAAGACAGAAGTTACTCACAAAGAACCCGTCCACCGCTCCGACCGGGCGCCGTGACCACTGTGGCGTCGTCCCAGGCCGAGCCAGGGCAGCTTCTCATTGGCCGAGGCGAGGGCAGAGGGCCCAGCTGTGCACGGAGGGGGGTGGGGGGTGGATGGATGGAGGGATGATGGGGAGAAGGAGGGACGGAGAGATGGTTTCCTGCCATCTAACGGAGCCTAATTACAAAACAACACAGCCCTGTGCCCACGGTTGGGGGGCCCGGCCGCCTGTCACCGGGGGGGAAGATTGATGATGTTAGTGTGACCCGCAGAGGGGAGACCCACCCAGACATCACCACACGACTGTCAGCACACGTCAAGCAGGGAAACAAGCCCCCCCCCGCCCGCTGCCCACCCCCCCGCCCTTACAGATACACCCTCACGTCCACATGTTGAGATTCTCAAAGTGTCGAAGCTTTAATCAGAGACACATGTCCGGTGGCGTGGAACCACATCCACCTGTCGGGCCGCAGCTGTGATCTTTTCTGCGACTCCACTTTCAGCTGCGTGATTACAGGTCAGCGGCAGGTGGAGCCGAGCGGGGGGGCAGATGTCGGCTAAACAACCGACGGCCGTCCAACGCCGCCGAGGTCGAGACCTCAGAGACCTCACAGAGGACGGGGGGGGGGAACTTTATAACTTTATTGTTTTTCTCACGTGGAGCTCGAGATCAGTCACATGGATTTAAATGGAGTTCTAGAGATTATAGACGTATTCATAAGGTCAAACAAACGGATTTATACTCTACTACTATGAATTAAGTATTTAAAATATTCAGGTACTCTAAATTTGTGATCCTTTACAATCCAGTGGAAAATATTGGACTTTTTACTTTACATTAACCTGACATCTATGATTAGATTATGTTTTTTTTTATATAAAACAATTAATTTTATAAAACTTGATCCACTAAATTAAGAAAAATGTCTTCACCTCAATCGGTAACAACATTAAATTGTTGATGACAAGTTTATGGATGAAAAATAATTATATTTGCTGCACAATTTTAATGTTTTTATTCCCTATCCTTATCTAAACAAATATGGAAGTTGGACAAGACAAATAATTAGCTGAATTTAAATCAGTTTGTCTTCTGGCTACCTGGATAAGAAATATAAAAAAAGTTTCAAATCTTTTATAGATCTTATCCGAGGAGTCTGAGGATTTTAGAAACAGCTCCCGAACAGAACAGCTGTGAGGACGAGACCCAGTATTTCTTGTTCCAGAGAAACACTCGTTTACCTCTGAGAAACAAACCGGGGACACGACTAACGGACGGACAGGACACGCGTCCCTTTGTGTCGACGAGGGACAAAAAGCTCGTCCAACGGCCGGCCAGATAAAAATGTCTGCTTGTGTCCACTGAGGAGGATGAGGAGGAGGATGAGGAGGAGGAGGAGGATGAGGAGGAGGATGAGGAGGAGGATGAGGAGGAGGATGAGGAGGAGGAGGATGAGGAGGAGGAGGATGAGGAGGAGGATGAGGAGGAGGCGACATGTTGCTTCAGCTCTCCGCGTCAGAGACAGATTGTGATAGACGCTGTCTGGCTGGAGCGTCTCCATCTCTTTTGTCTGTCCTCTGTCACATCTGAAGACAGATTGGCCGGAGGATTCTGTGACAGGCGGCTCGGCGGGTCCCCCCCCCCCCGTGGGCAGGAGTGATGGACGAGGCCGGACAGGATGCTGCGTCTTCCCTTCCTGCAGCCTCACGTTTCCCCCCCCCACCTGTCCCGTCACTCGGGGACGGCCGTGTCCCCCCCAACCCCACCCACCCACCCTGCACCTCCCCAGTGAGGGAAGTGGAGGGAGACGCAGAGGAGTGATGAGCTAATGATGTACTTACAAACTGTGTGGAGGAGGAAGTCCGTCACAGCAGGGAGAGAGAGAGAGAGAAAGAGAGAGAGACAGAGAGAGAGAGAGAGAGAGAGAGGGAGAGAGAGAGAGAGAGAGGGAGAGAGAGAGAGGTCCACGTCACCAGCAGGAAGAGAGAGAGAGAGAGAGAGGGAGAGAGAGAGAGAGAGAGAGAGAGAGAGAGAGAGAGAGAGAGAGAGAGAGAGAGGGAGAGAGGGAGAGAGAGGTCCACGTCACGAGCAGGAAGAGAGAGCGAGAGAGAGAGAGAGAGAGAGAGAGAGAGAGAGAGAGAGAGAGAGAGAGAGAGAGAGAAAGAGAGAGAGGGAGAGAGAGACAGAGAGAGAGAGGTCCACGTCACGAGCAGGAAGAGAGAGAGAGAGAGAGGTCCACGTCCCCAGCAGGAAGAGAGAGAGAGAGAGAGAGGGGGAGAGAGAGAGAGAGAGATAGAGAGAGAGAGAGAGAGAGAGAGAGAGAGAGAGAGAGAGAGAGAGAGAGAGAGAGAGAGAGAGAGAGAGAGAGAGAGGGAGAGAGAGGTCCACGTCACGAGCAGGAAGAGAGAGAGAGAGAGAGAGAGAGAGAGAGAGAGAGGGAGATATTTTTAGATTTTTAAATACCTACTCTATTCAGTTTTACAGAACAAGAGTAGGGCAATCAATTTTTCCTTTCCGTCAAAAAAATAGAGATTAAAAATTATAAACAAACAACATTAAAACAAATGATAAAATATGGCTAAAATGCAATTCATTTTCTTTTACAGTGCAGATCGCTACTTTGACACACCACACATCCTTCAATGTTTCGAGATTTTTCATTAGCTCATAAAACCTGAAACCAACCACAACTCTGGCTTCACCAGGGCAGGAAACAGAGCAATGACATTAGTCCCTGGTTGTTGCTCGACCTTATTTCTCCTAGTAATGTAAATACCCATCTTGGCTTTACCCGGGACGAAGTTCAAAATGTTACAAACATTTTGTCTTTTCTTAACATAGAGAGAGAGAGAGATGGAGACTTAGAGGAGATCTTGACTTCTAAGCAACCTCACTGTTAAACCACTGCTCGAGACGATTCTCTAAAACCACCTGATCCCGACAAACATTTGGTTCAGAACAGGAAACACTTAAGTCTCCTCAGGATGAAGAGTAATCCCTTCAGTCGCTCGCCAAACGTGGGACTAAAGACCGGCGCATGCTTCTGCGTTTTCATGGGCCTGGAAGCGTAAGCGCCCTTCCGGGACCCCTACGTGCTTACGTGTCCCTTCTTACGTGCGTTGCCCAATTTTTCTAACTAGACGGCAAAGCTCCGCAAGCCTCACGCAGCCGGCAAGGCTGTGATTGGTCGGCTAACTACATCATTTCCGGAGTCGCATTTCCGGTTCATACCTGATGATACCAGCGGAAACCACGGAAGATTAAGAAAAACGAATATGGACCAAATAGAAAAGCACTTGGCAGAAGAGATCCGAAACTATGAACACTAGTATAACCCGTCACTGACCGGAGGATTTGTCCTCCAGAAAAAGACTCTGAGGAGCCGCCGTGGCGATGTAAATAAACCGCTCTTCTTCGTGCCACACACGAAGAAGAGCCAACTTTGACAAAAAACATTTCTCCGCCTAGTGGTCTGGCGGGGAATTGCATGGCAACACGCGCAACGCTTGGAAAACCATGAATGACAACGAGTCCTGCGTCACAACTGCGTGAAAAGCCGCAGACGCCGTTGCAGAAGCATGCGCCGGCCTTAAGCAACCTCACAGTTAAACCACTGATCGAGAGCGTTTCTCTAAAACCACCTGATCCCGACAAACATTTGGTTCAGAACAGGAAACACTTAAGTCTCCTCAGGATGAAGAGTAATCCCTTCAGTCCTTCGCCAAACGTGGGACTAAAGGCCGGCGCACGCTACTGCGTTTTCAGGGGCCCGCAAGCGTAAGAGCCCTTCCGGGACCCCTACGTGCTTACGTATCCCTTCTTACGTGCGTCGCCCAAGTTTTCTAACTAGACGGAAAAGCTCCGCAAGCCTCACGCAGCCGGCAAGGCTGTGATTGGTCTGCTGACTACATCATTTCCGGAGTCGCATTTCCGGTTCATGCCCGATAATACCAGCGGAAACCACGGAAGATTTAGAAGAACGAATATGGACCAAATAGAAGAGCACTTGGTAGAAGAGATCCGAAACTATGACCACTAGTAAAACCCGTCACTGACCGGTGGATTTGTCCGCCAGAAAAAGGCTCTGAGGAGCCGCCGTGGCGATGTAAATAAACCGCTCTTCTTCGTGCCACACACGAAGAAGACAATTCTCCGCCTAGTGGTCTGGCGGGGAATTGCATGGCAACACGCGCAACGCTTGTAAAACCATGAATGACAACGAGTCCTGCGTCACAACTGCGTGAAAAGCCGCAGACGCCGTTGCAGAAGCATGCTCCAGCCTTAAGCAACCTCGCTGTTAAACCACTGCTCGAGAGCGCTTCTCTAAAACCACCTGATCCCGACAAACATTTGGTTCAGAACAGGAAACACTTAAGTCTCCTCAGGATGAAGAGTAATCCCTTCAGTGGACTCAGACCCCGGAGATCGGTTGCAGAGCAAAGTCAGGACGGATCACATATACCAGCACCTGGGCTTTAAGGCCCTTTGGTTCTCATGAGTCTCTCTGGATCGTGGGTATCAGTGAACGTGATCTGCGGCGTGGCGTCCACCTCTGCTGCACAGGGGAAGGCTGGAGGCCGGAGGGAACATCAAAGAGGCCCGGGGGGGGGGCTCAGCACCTTCCCAGGGACACAACCAGCATTGTTCTACAATTAATCCCAGCCTGCTCTATTACTTTCAGATTATCTTTAAGTGGGTGAAGTCTTTGTGGGGCATTAAGACTCTCCTTAATCCCAGCGGCCCCCCCCCCTACATCTCCCTGCACTTCAATGGCGGCCGTGCTATCTTGTCCGGGTGGGGATGGCAGGGGCTTAAGGGCCACTCTTAGAAGGTGGTCCGCCACGGCCACAGGACAGTGTGAGAACTGTGACACAGGGGAGGGACAACAAACATGAGCTCAAATCTCTTAAGCGCACAGGGAGACAAATAAAAGGATTTGGGTTGTCAGGGGGGCGCAGGAGCTAAAAAGCTATCTTTCATAATCCTTTTGATAGTGGACCTTTTGAAATGCATGATCTGGATGTTTTAACACGGGCTTCTCGGAACGCCGTTACAGGGAAAAGCCTCCGCTGGGCGAGCTTGAGAAAGTTATACAAGCAAAACGTGGTTTGGAGGAATCGGTGGAAGAGTCGAGAGGCAGCAGGCGAGCTGAGATATGATTTGTTGTGATGGACGTTAACTTCACCAGGAGCTGGATTCTACTCTGAAAAACATAAAGCTACATCCATACTAATGAAAATGGCATTTTCAAACTAAAATGATCTCTGTGCTCATGAGCATCTCGGCTCAGGAACTCCTCTTCTACACAGGAAGTTGTATCATATTTATACAACTTGAACTTATACTATTTACACTATTTCAACCGAAAATAACTTTTGCACATTTGTTGTTATGTACAAACGGGTTCTTCTTACGTTTAGAAGTTTTTTTTCTTATGTACAAATGCATACAAGTATGCTTTTTACTTGCTCGTAAAATCCTCCTGTGCCACTTTACTTTACTTTAAATTACTAAAGTGAACATTTGTATTTTATTTAATTTATTATATGTATTGCTTTCCTTTTATATATTTGTATTCTCTCGTCTATCTCTAGATAGATCTAGATCATTTTCAAACTTAAATGATCTCTGTGCTCATGAGCATCTTGTCTCAGGAACTCCTCTTCTACACAGGAAGTTGTATCATATTTATACAACTTGAACGATTTTAAACAGAAAATAACTTTTTGCACATTTGTTGTTATGTACAAACGGGTTCTTCTTAAGTTTAAACGTTTTTTTCTTATGTACAAATAGTTTTTTACTTGCTCGCTAAATCGTCCTGTTTCACTTTACTTTAAACCACTAAAGTGAAATTTTGTATTTTATTTTATTTATTATATCTATTGCTTTTCTTTTATATATTTGTATTCTCTCGTCTTTAGATAGATCTAGATCATTTTCAAACTAAAATGATCTCTGTCCTCATGAGCATCTCGGCTCAGGAACTCCTCTTCTACAAAAGAGGTTGCATCATATTTACACAACTTGAACTATTTTAAACAGAAAATAACTTTTTGCACATTTGTTGTTATGTACAAACGGGTTCTTCTCAAGTTTAAACGTTTTTTTTCTTATGTACAAATAGTTTTTTACTTGCTCGCTAAATCCTCCTGTGCCACTTTACTTTAAATTACTAAAGTGAACATTTGTATTTTATTTAATTTATTATATCTATTGCTTTTCTTTTATATATTTGTATTCTCTCGTCTATCTCTAGATAGATCTAGATCATTTTCAAACTAAAATGATCTCTGTGCTCATGAGCATCTCGGCTCAGGAACTCCTCTTCTACACAAGAAGTTGTATCATATTTACACAACTTTAACTATTTTAAACAGAAAATAACTTTTTGCACATTTGTTTTTATGTACAAACGTGTTCTTCTTAAGTTTAAACGTTTTTTTCTTGTGCACAAATTGTTTTTTACTTGCTCGTAAAATCCTCCTGTGCCACTTTACTTTAAACCAGGAAAAGGTACATACAAATTGTACATACTTGGTTTTATTTTTTATTTAATTTAATTTATTATATCAATTGCTTTTCTTTTATATATTTGTATTCTCTTGTCTATCTCTATTCTGAGCCGCCTGCTGCTGTAACTACTGAATTTCCCCCGGTGTGCGGCTCAATAACGTTTTATCTTATCTTAAAAATGCAGAATTCAACTGCACAACATCTGTTAGTGAAGACAACAGCTCAGCAACGCTTCTAATCGATTCTCCACGTGGTTCTCTACACGTGTAGCCGAGGCTGATTGTTTTCTTCTGGAAGGAGGTCATGTGACAGGAGCCTGACGAATCAGCGAAGGCTACGTCGTGACTAAAAAATAGTTTCCAAACATCTTAAGAGTTTTCAGACTAAAATGGGACCAGCAGTGTTTCCAAACTCGTCATTTCTAGCGGCTGTGAGACGCCGGGCGCAGCGGAGGCGTGGACGTGTGGACGCAGCCTCAGCCTGTAGGTGGTGATAGAGAGTGAGGACACTTACCCCCTGAGAGGACGTCACCATCAGTCAAGAGCGTCAGAGGGAAACAACAAGAGGCTTCAAGTCAGAATCCAAGTCACAAACAACAGCGACTTAATAAATAACAACACAAAATTACAGTGAGCAGCACGAGACACGTAATATACTTACAGAGGTGAAGTCCTGGTTGGACACGCCCCCGAGAAAAGAAACACAAAACCATTAATAATCAGTGACACAATATCAGTTTAGTCCTCGTTGACCAAAGAGTTGCAGGAACTACAAAGTCAGAGGAACTGAAGTAAAAAGAAATTCAGACACATGCAAAGTAACTTTCACACGTGAAGAACACAGCGTCCTCACGTTACTGCTGTTTGATGTTTGAGTTTCTAAAAGGATGGATCGAGAAAATCTGTATCTGTGATTAATTACCTGCATTAGAAGTCTTTTAAAATTCAATATTGTAACGCACAACTTTAAAAAAAAGTCTTATATTGAAGATAATTGGATGGATTTTATAAATCAGATTAATGGAAGTTATGTTTGCTTGAATATGTGTTAAAACTAAACTATCATATACTGGAGGGGAGGTTGACTTGAGTCTCAATTTCACCTCGACATTTATTTTTCTATAACGAAGTTGATGAACAGATAATCTCGTCTGATTTTTACTTCTAGAACTGAAATGTTGAGCTTTATTTATCTGGAATTTAATTGTTCCTCCTAAAACGTTTGTGGAACCTGGAATTTAGTTTGAAACTGTGGCTGAGTCTCTCTTCTCGTCCCATCATGCATTGTGTTGTGTCACTTTCGCCGCAGATGGCCACAAATCTGAGAACAAGATCCAATTTGTGTCCTTTCAGAGGCAGATCGGGGGGGGTGGGGGGGTGTGGGGGGGGCAGCTCTACCTTCTTGTTTGCCAGTGAGGGATCCTGCCTGAGCAGCTGAGAGAGGTCAGGGACCCGAGCGCCAGCGGCCGAGTAGATCCACTCCTTCTCTATGGGATCCAGCTGGAGCAGAGAGAGAGGAGGGGTGCTTAGACACACACACACACACACACACACACACACACACACACACACACACAGAGGATGTCTTCTCACACATCCTCTGGGAAAAGACACAAAATTAAACTGGACTCACGGCGACGGAGGCGGAGCCCAAGCTGCCGGTTCCCTCCTCGTCCTGCTCCGACTCCGACTGAGGGACAGGAAACACAACAACTGTTACTCAGAGGTGACACACGTTAACTGAACTGTGTCCGTCACACACAACATCACACACACAGACACACACACACAGACACTCACTCGGAGCGAGGTCACGCTGCTGTGCTGTTTCCAGCTGACGAGACGCGACCACAGGGCGACAGACAGAGAGGGAGGTAATGGGCGAGCAAGGCCGAGGTGACGCTTTCACACACGAGGGGTAATGAATAACAATCCAATTAACAATTAACTCCTAAAAACAACAAAGCTACAGTAGTTGTCGTCGTGGAGGGAGGAACTCACAGTCACAGAGTGTAAAACTGTCACTCAGGCTGATTCATGTCGGAGCGAGAGAATCGTTTCTCAGATCAGAAAACGATGTAGAAACAGTTTCACGTCACACGTCAGCGAGCTGAACATGAGAAGTGATCGGGGGGGTATTTATCCAGCCGGTTGATCTCTGACACACGTCCGTTCCTTCAGTGCTTTTGTTGGAGGACGATAATAACGAGGAAAAAGACCGAGAGGTATTTAGTTTATTATTATAGAAGAAAGATCAGAAGCCGGAATTGGTGATTTATTTATTTATTTTTTGGGCTTATTTGTGTTTTAAAAGGGAATTTTAGGATTAATCTAAAGTAAAAGAAGATTATTTTTGGTTTTAGCGACTGGTGGAAAGTGAAGTGAGATCATTTAGGTGATGATTTGGTGCTTTACAAATAAAATGTAACTAAATTGGATCAACTTGCTGTAAGTTCAGTGAATCTCATCTTATCGCTGCTTCACACAATTTAAGGAAAAAAACAATTCCCAGTATTAATATGTGAGTTAACAAAAATATTTATATTATATTTGTTGACCAAGGTTGAGAATCACTGCTTTATACGACCACAAGGACACAAAGTTAAACAACTTCTTTCCATAACATAGCGTCTTGTGGAGTCATATTGTATTACTAAATAGTTTGGCTCATCAGTATCAGGACTTTGATTATATATTTAAAATAGCTTATACATAGATTTATAAATGTTCTCATTCTTATGTCTATTCTGAAGAAAGAAGAACGGACTTGGAGTCGTATTTCTAATTCCTACAGATGTTTTTAGTCATAATTGCAAAGCTACAATTTTAGTTCCATAACATATTTTGTGAAATTACAAAGTTCCAGCTCTTTTCTCATGTTATATTAAAACTTTCTTCGACTTCAAGACTTTCTATTTGAAATCTCAGATTTTTTGTTCTTCAACATGGATTTAACACTCAAATTTCTCATTAAATGTTTGTTATATATGTTCTGTGATTTATTTTTACCCATTAATTTGCCCAGGACAAATACTTTCAGCCAACACACATCTTCTCTGTTAAAATCTCCTGTGATCAGCAAAAGAGCAAATACGATTCTGGGGAAGGAAAACGCTCACTTCCTGATATATGTGTTCAAATTTAAATGAATGCTCCTTCACTTGAAATAATGATATAAAAACAATGAAATTTTCCCATCAGCCTCTGGGACACGGACTTCCTAGTTTCCAGCCCCGGGTGTCGTGATTAATAACAACGAGCCAGGTGACTTCTTTGATATGAAACAACCGTCGACGGCCTTAAACACAAAGTTCAAAGAGACTAATACCTTCAGCAAACGCTCTTAATCCCATTGTGTCTCCACATCAACACATTCCAACATATTTCATGTGTCTATTGAGCCGAGCGGAGCGAAGCCACATATCTCTCTGTGACCTCTGTGATGAACACAAGTGATGATTATCTTTCTAATGAGTTCCAACATGTTGCCGCTCTACATAATAACAGGGAGCTTCATTTAGATGCAGATTCTCACTCCGGCCCTTCTCCTCCTCCCCCCCCCCCCCCCCCCCCCACCGCTCCTCCCTCCCTCCACCCACTGCTGTAGGTGAAAAATCCAGGTAATTTACTTAGCGCCACCTGGTGGGTGACACGGGGACCACTGCAGTGAGGGTGAGTGCTCAGATATAAGTGGATAGTGATAGATGTAGATATAAATGCAAAGATAATAATAATAATATGGATACAAAAACAGCAGCAAATGAGAACGATATAATTAAACATGCATTAATTATTTCAATTATCAGATAATATGCATTTTATTCTTCTTTAATAACGTTTTACTTATTATTTTATATGAAAAATAAAGAAAACTGCTAAATATCTAATTTCAGAGGTTAAATCTGAGCATTTTTCGCTAATTGTGGTAAAAAATGATGAAAAGATCAATAAAATATAAAAGGTATTCACTGATTATACAGTTATTTGTTTCAGTTCTTGTATTATATAGTCAGAATATAACTATTAATACATGAATCTGTGCGTCACTTTAAGTCAGCAGCAGGTGAAGTTGGAGCTTTTTAAATTACTGATGAGCAAGTTGTGAATCTCACCAGTTTTATCCTGTAAAGATGGAAGTGAAAATGCATGTATAGTATGTATTTGTGTGTATTATAATATGTATATGTGTGTATATGTATTTATCCACTTCCTCTAAATCAGTGAAATTGTCACCTTTGACCCTGAGTCCTTGTCCAGCTCCTCCTCCCCGGTGCTGGGCTCTGAGGGAACGTGGATGTGGATGACAGGAGGTGCAGGGAGCTGCTCCTGCAGGAGAAGAGTTCACACCAGCTGTTAACATCTGTCCTGAGGGATCCGATCCCAACCGACCATCGCTGAGCTCGTCTGTTCGCACCTGATGTTGAAATACGTCCTGAACGTGTCTCCTGTGGACACTTGGGATCTGATCTCACTTCCAAATATACAAATAATCAAGTATTTCATATGGTTTCATCCAACAAATCCTGTTTTTACACAGAGTGAGTTGACGGATGTGTTTAATGTCAACGTGTGTGTGTGTCCACGTACATCTGAATGTGTTCCGATAGAACATGAAAACCATCTCAAGCAATTTCTCTACATGAGTCTCGTTAATTAAACAACTAATGAGATAATTTTCGTTTTTAACAAATAATAATAAATAATAAATCTGCTCAGTTTTGCTGAATTAACAAAAGCAAGCAAACATGTCCTGCCTGCTAAGTTTAATCTGGTTTTATTTGGGTTTGGGTTTGAGACATTTGTAGATACTTTAAGTGTCTTACCTCTGTTGACACTGTTCTTGTAACTATCGGCTGCTTATCAGGGTTGGGCGGCAACAACCACAGCTTTAGCCTTAATATAATATAATACATCTTCCTAAAAACCAAAACCTGCTCTGTTTTTCCTAAAGGGATCATTAAGTCGATGATTCAGAAAAGGGAGGAGTCAAGGTATTGATTATAAGCTGAACTCTGAACAGCTTCTCACTGAGCTGCAAACACAAACTCTCTCTGCAGGTCGGACACTGAGCCGACTCGATCCTTTAGCATCCGGCGTGGACACATCATGTTTCCTCTCGGGCCTGTTTGAGCAAAACATGTGTGAGGACGCTCCACCCGCAGCATGAGACACGTTAATCCTTTAAATCTATGGTTCAACGCTCAAGTTTACTGCAGGAACAATATGTAGAAGTACTTCCAGAGGATTACTGTGCATTAAACATGTAACGCGTTGTGTTTATCTTCACAAAAGTCAAGTGCTTCTGTGCATTAGTCTTAACCAGATCCGTCCTTTATGTAAAGACATAAGCCCTTCGACCGTCCCTCGGGTCTCACAGCGGCTACCTTACATGTCCCCCATCCGAGGAGCTTTACTCCCTGTTCCACAGAGCCGTCGGTAGTTCGATGCCGACACGTGTGAGGAGCGAAGAGGCGTCAACAAAGACGACCTTGTTTAGAGATAAATGCGACGCTCAGATGAAGAGTACACACGTTGTCCAGCAGGGGGACGGCAGATGCAGCAAGTTGCACGATGGCACAAAGTGTCGCTGCTGAATCTTCCCACAAGGAGAATAAAAAACGAGCAGAATAACAAGCTTCATATATTCACCTCCTGCTCATCCTGTCTTTGGTGCTGCTGCTGTGGAGAAGAGGCGATGGCGTCGGGCGAGTCCCACTGTGCGGTGGCTTCTGTCCTGGACGGACTCAGACGTCTCTGTCCGTCCCCGTCCGAGTCCTGAGGTCTGGCATCGCGCTCCTGCAGCTGCTGCCTGTATTTCTTCTTCAGGACGAGGAACTTCTCACCCTGAGACACAAGATTTATTTGAGAAAACAAACGTAAACATCGCACAAAGGCAGACAATAGTTTTCTCTTCCTGCTAAACTGAGCTTTCGTCTCCTGGTGCAACACATCAAGGTTTTCTGTGCAGTTGTTGACATATTTGTGCGCGTGCAGGACGTAACGCACAATCCTCACACTGACACTATGACCTATGGGATGCCTGCGTTGAACTGAGAATTTCAGGAATGCCCCAAACAATGGTAGGAAAGAGGGAGACGGCAACAAACCTGGATGTAAACAACGCAGAATACAAAATACTTTAAAGAAAATCTGTTTTGCAAATGATTTATGAGGAAAGAAAATCTATTTAACTCTTCTTTTCAAAGATGCACACAATATAAGAACTGTGACAGGTACAGGTATGAGATATCCTTGAACCAAACCACATCCTTCCACCAGGTTTCATGTTAATCGAAGCAGGAATCACCCTGGAATATTTGCATATTTGCACCAGCACCATAATAAGCATATTTGAATATTTGCACTACTGCACAAATTGAACATTCATCTGTAAAGATATATATTTAGATGTATATATTTTATTTTCTATTTTAAATTTTTTTATATTCTATTTCATTGTTATTCTATTTTATTCTTTTTTATTCTATTTTATACTATTTCTATTTTTATTTAATTTTTTTGGGTTGAAATAACTGAGCATTGCTTAAAGAGAGCCTGTGACCCAAGTATTTCATTAACAGTGACTACTTCATGTTATCTCTGTTCATTTGAAAATAAAAAAATCTTGAATCTTGAATCTTGAGGAGTCTTTTTACATAATCTTGCAAAACACAACCTCCTTGGTGAAGTTAATTCGTCTAAAAAGGGGAAATGAAAACTGCAGCTGCCGTCTCCTGGGAGGAAAAGTTACCAGATCTCGATCCTTGATTACGTCACAAATACTTTCACCAGAATAACGACTCTTCATACCTCAGTGTAGAAATATAAATGCAGAAAAACATGGCAGCAGAGTTTTACCCAAACAAGGTAAAAAAATATTCAAATACTCACGTTCTCTGACTTCACCACAGCGATTCGGTCGATGATGAGTTTGAATTCTTCTCTGTATTTAGCTGCAGGGGAAAAACAACACTCGTCAAGTTACACAGAAAACTAAATATAGCTTTTTTTAGAGA